>NW_018128109.1:841267-850726 GCF_001952655.1 Monopterus albus | reverse complement strand
TCCCCTCTCCTCTTGTCCTGCAAAGAAAGTCAGTGAGCATTTCTCATCTAATTCTGACAACATCCAGAACCACTATGTATACTGGCTGATGTGGCCTACATATATCTTATGGATGTTTATTGGCTGTATTTATAGAAAAAACATGTTGATCTCTTCCTCTTTCTTTCTGTGTGCATTTTATTTTTAAAGTTCTTAATGGTCTTTTAAGGCTGTCTGGAACTTCACCACAGGTTCCACTCCCCTTCTCTAAAAGCCCTTCAGCTCTAAGTGCTCATGACATTGTAATTGAAAGTAGGGCCTTAAGTGATGCTGAAGCACTGGAAATCTGTTTTGCATTGCAATGAATGCACATACTGGATAGGTTTTGTTTGCAAGTAGCACCCCAGGAGAAGGTTTCCCTTTTACAGCATGAAACTAGCTGTGAAGAGCGTTGTTTTGGCTCTTCTGCGTTGTAAATTTGGACTTGGGTGAGAAAGTGCTTGGATTTGCAAATATTCTGGAGGAGGAGGAAAACTCGAGGTTTTGGTTGGCATTTTCTTCTGAGTGATTTGTTCAATTGTGAGACTGTTAAAGCCTCTGCCAGGTATAGTCAAACTCAACTTAAGCTCTCTGGGAACCTTTTCAAATTACAAATGTCAGAACCCGTACTCTTATGTTACTTCACCCAGAGTTTTAATGAAACAAAACAGATGTTGGGGTATGTAATAAGCAAATTCTTATCCTAGCAATCTGTACTTGACATGTGATTCAAACTAAAGGCATCATTTGAGTGAGACCTCTGAAACTAAGCTATTTATCTTCTTATGTCCAAAGACCAACCATTATTTACTTACATCTGGTTTTTTGCTTTGGGTCAGATAACTTTGGATTGATAGGTTTTGGTGAGATAACAGATTTGGTCATGACATTCCACACATGACCCAGAAACACAGGCACTTTTTCTCACACACAAAGTGAAGAATGACGACAGACCCAACAATATGTGCCCTTCTTTAATCTCAAACCTAATTTATCTTCTTCAGCAGAGACACCCTTTAAAAAACAGATGGAATTAGAGGCAGGCAAGAACATCCCCATGTAAACATAATGTATGACATAATAATTCTCCTGAAATGAAAACAGGCACTGTAGAAATAGACATGAAAATGAACAAGCTTTGTGCATCATCCCTTCTTTCCTTTGCTCTTATTTCTTAACCTGACATGGTTTTCTTCTAGGTTTTATGTGGGCGTTGCTATTGACAAGACAGTCATAAATTCTTAAGTCATGCAAACATCAGCAGCCTGTTTGGCTGGTCTCGATGTGCTGCTGTGTTCTCCTTCATTGATTATTCTGTGGTGCAGTGTGTGGTAGCTGACAGGCAGCAGCAATGACCTCTCCACCACACCGACCCCATCCCCAACCCCCAGCGCAAAGGCCTACATCTCTCTTTCTGCTACACACATTCACACACACACCCATCCCCCTGTGCTGCTCTTTGGCTGAACCTCAGGTCAAGACCTGAAGTAATTAGCACTGAGCTGAAACAATAGCATAGCCTGGAGCTGATGGCTATCAAGGGCGTGGTCTGTGTGTCTGTGTGTGTGTGTGTGTGTCTGTGTGTGTGTGTGTGTGTGTGTGTGTGTATGCAAAAGAAAGAAGTGAATGGAGGGGAACCTGGAATGGAGAAACATGGCACCAAATCAAAGTTTTATTTATTGACTTGTGAACATTTGGGACAAAAGAGAAGAAATACCTAGCGTCACAGTTGCACCACTTAATGAATTAAATCATTTAATTCTATTACTTTTATTTTAACAGGAGATACAGAGAAGATGAGCCCGGAAAGCAGATTGAAAGGGAGTGTGAGGTAAGAAGCTGCAGCAGCACATTATCAGTCCGAGCCACCAGCACACTCGGTCCCCTCTGTTTACTTTCACGGTTGAGTGTGAATAGCAGGGGTGAGCGGACAACGTGTCGGAGTTGACAGACTAATGACTGTCACAATGAGTGGATAATGAGCACAGTTACTTTTTAAGCTGTAAAACCACCAAGTTAATAATCAAACAGGCTTCCCAGTAAAACTGACTTGGCTGAACTGACATTTGGCTGGTAAGCAAAGAAGCAGGAATAGTAGGTTTTAAATCTGTTTGTAGCTACATTTATGGGTCACAGATGTTTAGTGTATGTTTTCAAAGACATGAGTAATGCTGGTGTGGAGTGTGGT
This sequence comes from Monopterus albus, assembly GCF_001952655.1. NCBI lineage: Eukaryota > Metazoa > Chordata > Actinopteri > Synbranchiformes > Synbranchidae > Monopterus > Monopterus albus. The sequence goes on along the minus strand of NW_018128109.1, from coordinate 848,520 downwards.
ACTAAACTTTTACATGCATTTCTGAATTTTCAAAATAAAATGTTTCAACGCTTCAGTGCTGGTTTTTATAAACCCACAGGGAGTGTGTTTTCTGGCCAAATCCTACTGCACGAACCACTTTCTGACCACAACAACAATTTACAGCAATGGGAAACCAAGAAGCCAGGCTGCCAATATTCAGGTTAGTACAAGAGATGTAGGCGGTTGAGGAGGGCTTAAGGAATTTCAGATGTATATGTCACTGATACATGATATAGCGATAAACATTGTCACTGCTGCAGGCCAAGCATAAAAAGTCAGGGCTTTTTAATTATCTATGCCACATGGTTTCTTCCAACACAACATTCATATGATTCTATTTGCATGCTCTTGTCAACAGAAAAGATTCGGTGAGATTTTTCTTCGACTCATGGTTAATATCTGTCAGTCCTGGATCAGCTTATTCATCTGTGCTACCAACCACTGTTATTTTTCAAAAATGATTAAAAACACATCAGTGAACAGACTGCTAGACTGGGTGATGTTTCTTCATTAGCAAACCCCAGAGCTGAGCGTGAGGAGCTAGCAGGATGTAAACAAAGCTGAGAGCTCATGCAAATTCTTACCCATGCACAAATGACTGACTCGTGTCAATCTCAGGAAATTATGGCCGCTCGGAGCCTTTGGAGCAACGTAGTCGGGTCTGAGGTTTCATAATGAAAAACTATGTCACCCAGTACAGCAGTGAGTTTCCCAGATGTGTTTTTAATCGTTTTTGACCAACAATGGAGATATATTGCACAGACGAACAAGCTGATCCAGGACTGATAGATGTTAACCTTGAGTAGAGGTAATTCATTGTTGGTTTTAGTCTCTGTATGGAAATTGCTGAAAATACTATTAATATATAAAATGACTAGCCTTATCCTTTAAGAGACCTACCACAGGAAGGACATGTGCCTTGGCTCGCCTGAGATCAAACCTCCCTATGAGTCTTAACTTCTCTAATCCCTAGTCCACATAACTCCCACTTTTGTTACTTCTACAATAACAAAAATGTGTAGAATTATAAGTAGACTGGCTGGACAAATATGGATGCACCTTTAATGTTTAATTCAGCTTTAGTGTTCAATTATAAAGCAGATGCAAGATAAAGAAATAGTGATTTCTTAATGAGTCTTGGGATTGAACTGTTATCAGTCGATCCTGGAATGAAGCCGTTAATCACAGACTCATATCTGCACCTGCAAAATAATAACAGCTGCTTTTGTCTTGTCTCCAAAACATAGTATCTGTTGGCATGACTGATAGTTTAAAATAAATGCACCAATGTGGTGGAAGTGATTTATGATTATTAATAATAAAGCCTCACTTGAGCAGACAGCTGTAAAGCTCAGTAAAGCTAAAATAAGCGACAGTGTATGGGCAGGGCACCTGCATCTACCAGTAATGATTTAATACCACATGTTCATAATTCATTTAGGTTTTGTTATCAGCTTTGTCAATATAATTCTACATTTTTTAAAATTTGTCAGAAAAATTACAACTGAAGTTAGCTTTTGTTGCATGAGTATATTCTTCCACTTTGCAACGCAAAAAAAACAAAATTTCTAAGCATCACAAATAAATTCACAGATGATTACTAGGTTTTTAAGGGACACATTATTATTAATTGAAATGTGTGTTTCTCTTTCATGTGGAGCATACTGCCCCTGTTCCTCTTAAATGAATACACAAACATATTAGATCTGCCACAGGCTTGTTAGGGCCAACTTGGTGTCACTATGGGAATGTAACCATTCTAACCTTTCAGCTTGGCAGGCAGAGTGAAAGGCAGTACCCTGAAGACGGAAAGGGAGACACAAGTGTGTATCAGTCACCAGATAGCTTCTTATGGCTCCATGCCCAATGCTTTAGTCCTTGAAGTGTGGTATTAATAGGGCACGCAACTCCTTGGAATGGTGTGTGTGGGTGTGTGTGTGTGTGTGCATAACTGCAAATGTTCATGCAGGAGTGGGTGACTGAACCTGTGTGGCTTCCACGAATTTGATATTTTTAAGCTTCTTTGTAGGTGAATGCAGGTGTTTGGATGTGTGTGGGTGGAGTGCATGTGTGAAAGTAGAGGTGGGAAGATGGGAGAGTGTGATGTTTGAGGGGCGTCTATAGGTGATCTGTCCCCTCTGGGACAGTGGACTCATATTACTTTGTTGTAGAGTACAGTCAGCATGCACACACAACCACCCACTGTCAGCTACGTTTCCACTGTTGGAACATAGCAAGCAGTACTCCCCGTGCTTCCCTTAACCTTCACCCAGCATAACCTCACGGATTGACGCGGATCGCCCTGCTTTGTTTTTCCACTGTGTTTTCTGTCAGCCTTTGTTTAGAGGAGGGAGGGGCTGCGCTCCTCTCACACACACACAGCTGAGTAGAGGAAGAACAGAGGAAGTGAGGGATCACTTCATAGTGCAGCAATCGGCCAGTAACAGAGACAGAGCAGTTTATCAAACAGCTGTTAAACATGCAGAACATTAACTTGTGGACGCAGTCCACTCACTGAATTCCCAGAGTGTGTTTGCACGGTGCTTGTAATGCTAATAGTTTAGGTGTGAAGACACAGACATTTAACCAATCATGGGCGACAGCTCTGTGTGCACCCATCTCCTCCCACCATGTGTTCCTGGAACTTGACTTTTGTACTACCTCCTGACGGGCGCTGAAATTTTGCTCCCAGAACGCACCTCCAACGCAGGCGGAGGGCAGTGGAAATGAACACAGCACCTGTGACGGGCGTTACTCAGCTCAACATGGTTTCATAGGTTCCTACAATGGAAAACCTCTATTTAACTCTCCTCTGTCAGTCTTTCGCACTGCCACGATCTCTGACTGCTGCCACTGACGCTTCCATCCTCTGTTTTAAAGAAGCCAATCATCCTCTCCTCTTCTGGCTCGAACTATAGCTGTTGATCTTGTAGAGTCCAGATTACAAACACATTTTTCTGCTAGCCATTTTGAGATCTCTTTTTTTTAAATGGAGGCACAAAGGTTTCAGCTACAAGACCATTTTCTACACTTTTCATACAGTGGCAAAGAATCATTGGATATGTTGCACTTTGCAAAGGGACACTGACTTTTAAACTGTTGTATTAAAAAATAGTCAAATAGGCTGCAGCTAACTGAAAGAAAGGTCTAGATGGATAATGTCTTGCATAAAATAATCTTCAATAACTTCAGTATAATGGGATGGCCATCTTTGGCGGGGTACTACCATGCACCAGGATGTGTCTCGTCTGTTCGATTTTAATCCTATAAGGCACTTTTTTGAGTGGTGACTTTGGCCCAAGGCGGCTCTGGCCTGTTTGGTGACAGGCAATGCTGATAGATGGTTCCTGTCTGTGGCTGTAAATCGGTCTTTTGTTGGTACGTTAACCCCTGTAACCCTGCTCGTCTGTAACAGCAGACTCCCCTCTCACAGCCTAGGGCAGCTGATGCGCTTTTCCCAGAAATCTGAAGAGCAGGTGGTAGCGGTCCGTTTGGGATGTGGATGGATGTGTGCGCTTGGAAATATAGTCCCCCTTGCCGATTAATGCTGCGTGGGTGAGAATTTGGCTCACAACAGAAAAATTAGCAAAATAAAACCGTCTCCCATCCATCAAACATCTGTACCACCAGCTGAAGGCCTTTGATTTATAGAAATGTCACGACAGCAAGGTTCAGCGGATGAAAAACATCTGAGCATCGCTTTTCAGTACAGAGGTCAGCTGAGTGGGCCGGGCAAACTAATTAGGTAGCTGCCAGGGCTGCTGAGTGCGTTTCCTTGGCTGTGTTCTTTTGTGTTTGTGGCCATTACTTACAGTGGTATTATGATAAAGTATGCACACATGCAGTACACACATAGATCCACACAGAGCATTAGGGAGTTGGTCTCTTCTTCCTTCTGACCTTCTGCAGACACAGCTGTTTCTCCTCCTGACTGGTGACTGGGAGTTTTATTAATGTGCTGTAACTAAGTAACCACATAATATGGATCTCTGTAGCCCTGCTCACAGACTGATTTATCTCCCCGCTCATTGCATTTTGACTGCACGTTGCATTCACTCGATCTGTACAGTGTTTCATATATGAATACATGCCTTTCTTATGCTCTAGTGTAGAAAATTATTCAATTGCAATGGAGGCTTCAGTGTCACCCAAGAGGGGTTTAGTGGAATCATTTGCAAATGTAGTGTGTATGTAATGTGAAATTTCACAAGTGCCTGGAAAAAACTGTGATCATTTTCATAGTAAGGGGATGTTTGGAAAGCTTAAGCAGTGGTTACAGTTTTCATATTTAACTGAGTCTGCTTTCATGGTCCTTGTTTTCGCTGCACATTGCAGACACAGCTTTTCATGAAAGTGTAGATAATCGACTAGTATGATACTTGACAGACAACTTGTGGGAACCACTTTAGCATGAGTGTGTGTGTTTGTGTCTTTGTCCTTGGAACACAATTTATCCACAGACTCTGAGGGACCACTGTGACACCATCACACGAGAATGTAGAGCTACTTAACATTTGCCTGTTTGCGCACATGCAAACACATTGTGCATGTACAGTATTATAGAGTGTGTGTGTGTGTGTGTGTGTGTGTGTGTGTGTGTGTGGCTTGGCTTGGGCATGTGTTGTGTTTGACTATAATTTTGATGTTGAGTCCTGGATTCGGGAAGTGATTGAGGTTATTCAGAAGGTCAGAGAAATCTTTGATAAGAACTTGTACAGTATATGTGTGTGCATTTTCTGACAGTGAAGTGGAAATGTTCTGTCAACTGCTGTGTTGAAAAGGTGAAGGGCTGACATCCAAAATGCAGCTGTTCATAGAGGGGGAGAGAATGATTTACAGTACATAGAAAAATGAGGTGGGTGCTTTTTTTTTTTTTTTTTACAATAAAAGATATGTGGAGAGCAAGAGGGAGCAACTACTTCAGAGACAAAGTCAAATGGGTCTGCGCACTCAAGGAGAGACAAAAGGAGAATACAAAGAAGAGATTCCTTAAATGTTTGTAATTTGAAGAAGAGTCACTGTGACTTTCAGAAATTCCAAATGAATCATCGCTCACCTAGTTGTGTGCTCTGTTTCTTTGCTTCTTGATGCTGCGAACACGCCATCATCCGTTTCTCCTCCAGTTTGTTTTTCATAGACCTCTGTGCTGACTTCCTTGGCACCTGTCTCTTCCTCATCTTGTTGCTCCACTCCCTGAAATAGAACTCATATCTCCAGAGGAAGAGTAAACACTGGCCCTGCCGTGGGAATACAGACCAACACACGCACAGAAAACACAAACACAAATATATCTGTATAGTGATATACGGACAGTTCATCTCCGTCTGCACAGAGGGCAAATCTTTGGACTGTCTAATAGCTAATGTTTTGAATAATATCGATCAGTGATTAATATTGAGATATAATGTGCAACTCTATAAATGTACACACTCTACAAGGTGAGCTCATGCTCCATGTGACAAAGAACTACAGCTACTGCCTTGCGGTTGTATGTCTATGCCAAACATTGAAGCTGCAGTTTACATGCATGTCTGTCCAGACAAATAAAGTTTATAGTGAAGATTTTGAAGAAGTTTAATAAAAGATATTTAGTGCTTTTAATTTGAAGAAATCCCCTCAAGGCGTTCCTGAGATAGTGTTCACAAGAATGAGGTCACTGTGACTTTGACTTTTGATCTTTGACCACCAAAATATGATTTCTTAATTCTTCAGTCCTAGTGGACATTTGCACCAAATCTGAAGAAATTCCCCTCAGGGTGTTCCTGCAATATCCCGTTCAAGAGAATGGGATGAACAGACAGCAACCTGAAAACATTACACCTCCAGCTACAGCTGTCACCAGCGCAGAGGCACTAAAAGTACTTAAAGTAGCCTTTGTCGTGTCATTATCGCTTCGGCTTTACCAGCACATAAAGTATCGGTTTTTACTGATGAAAAATAGATTTTTATTGGAATCACTTGTTCTGCTGCTGGAGTCTTAGTAGTTTATGGGTTTTTCAATTATAGAAACTTACTGAAACGTGGCATGCTGAGTAGCTCTCAACCCGAGTTCTACATTTGTTTACACTACAGCGCGCCCACTTTGGAGGCGCGTTCTGGGAGCTAAATTTCGGACCCCCTCAGGAGGTGCTACTAAAATCAAGTACCAGGAAGGTGGGAGCGGGTGCGTGCACACAGAGCAGTCACCGACAATTTGTTAAATGTCTACATGTTCACACCTCCAAGCATTACCACTACAAGCACCATGTGTAAACACACAGCTGGCTGCATGTGTAGCAGCCTCTTCCTCCTCTAAACAGAGACTGACAGATTAAAAACACAGTGGAAAAACAAAGCACAGTCCACGTCAAGCCCGGGGGCTATGCTTAGTGATGGTTAAAGTAAGTACGGGGCATAGTGCTCATTAGGTTCCAATAGTGGAAATGCAGAATTAGTGGTTACTAGCTTACACTACAGCGCGCCCACTTTGGAGGCGCGTTCTGGGAGCTAAATTTCGGACCCCCTCAGGAGGTGCTACTAAAATCAAGTACCAGGAAGGTGGGAGCGGGTGCGTGCACACAGAGCAGTCACCGACAATTTGTTAAATGTCTACATGTTCACACCTCCAAGCATTACCACTACAAGCACCATGTGTAAACACACAGCTGACTGCATGTGTAGCAGCCCCTTCCTCCTCTAAACAGAGACTGACAGATTCAAAACACAGTGGAAAAACAAAGCACAGTCCACGTCAAGCCCGGGGGCTTTGCTTAGTGATGGTTAAAGTAAGTACGGGGCATAGTGCTCATTAGGTTCCAATAGTGGAAATGCAGAATTAGTGGTTACTAGCGATACCTGGGCATCCACATCAGTGAGGACCTCACCTGGACACTTAACACCGCACAGCTGGTCAAGAAGGCCCAACGGCAGCTGTACTTCCTGAGGAGGCTGAGGAGGTATGGCATGTCACCTAGGATCCTTTGCAACTTCTACAGCTGCATCATTGAGAGCATCTTGACCAGCTGCATCACCGTCTGGTATGGCAGCACTACTGCTATGGACCGTACCTGCAGAGTGTGGTAATGACTGCGGAGAAGATCACCAGGACTCCACTGCCCTCTCTGCAGAGCATTTACCACCGCAGGGTGCGTAGGAAAGCTGCCTCCATCCTCAAGAACCCCACCCACCCCCAGCACAGACTGTTCATACCCTTGCCCTTTGGGCGGAGGCTCAGAAGTGTAAAATACAGGACC
>NW_018128109.1:829313-840954 GCF_001952655.1 Monopterus albus | reverse complement strand
CTCATGTAATTTCATCTGTACTGTTTATATTCTCGTTTTGCACATGCATAGTTGCACACTCACTGCTGAGTATTTACACTCCACGGCTCCCAGGTAGCATATACTGTATTCTCTCTGCATTATATTGTGTTCTTGTATTTTTATTTGCTTCCTTCACTTGCTGCATTAAAGTGACTTATATTTGTGTTACTACCTATGTAGATTTGTGTTATTGCTCATCTACCTTATATTTCACTTGTATTATGTGGTATTCATGTGGACGGCAAAGTAAGAATTTCATTGTTCAGGGAAACACATTTCCTAACTGTGCATATAGCAAATAAACAGTTTGACCCTTGACCCTACTATCACTGAGATGTGTCACTGCTTAAAACCAAGAACAAACAGACCTACAAGCAGGAATCCTGCACTGTGTTGGGGCAGTCAGGAGGACAAGGCCATCACTGGATAGAGATTTCAGTAGCTGATTTATATGTTTGTTTGTTTAGGTAGCCTGAGGTGCTGTCACATTGCCCAGACCTGCTCCAGCCTTTGGGTAAAAGAGCTGTGGAGTCACGTTTTTTTTCTAAAACAAACCTCAATAAACCATTAGCATCTCATTCCCATGTTTCCTTGTTTAGGCAGTTGCTCTGCAATAGACTAAATATTCTAAAAGGCAAAATATTTTTCTGTTCACTTATTTTGTTATTAACCATAGAAAGTCTTGAACAAACCACAGTAGGATAAATTGGTAGATTTACAGTATTGTTCAAAATAATAGCAGTACAATGTGACTAACCAGAATAATCCAGGTTTTTAGTATATTTTTTATTGCTACATGGCAAACAAGTTACCAGTAGGTGCAGTAGATTCTCAGAAAGCAAACAAGACCCAGCATTCATGAGGCTGTGCAATTGGGCAATTAGTTACAGCGTACTTTGATTAAAAAGTTGATTGGAGAGGGGAAAACCTATAAAGAGGTGCAAAAAATTATAGGCTGTTCAGCTAAAATGATCTCCAATGCCTTAAAATGGAGAGCAAAACCAGAGAGACGTGGAAGAAAACGGAAGACAACCATCAAAATGGATCGAAGAATAACCAGAATGGCAAAGGCCCAGCCAATGATCAGCTCCAGGATGATCAAAGACAGTCTGGAGTTACCTGTAAGTACTGTGACAGTTAGAAGACGTCTGTGTGAAGCTAATCTATTTTCAAGAATCCCCCGCAAAGTCCCTCTGTTAAAAAAAAGGCACGTGCAGAAGAGGTTACAATTTGCCAAAGAACACATCAACTGGCCTAAAGAGAAATGGAGGAACATTTTGTGGACTGATGAGAGTAAAATTGTTCTTTTTGGGTCCAAGGGCCACAGACAGTTTGTGAGACAACCCTCAAACTCTGAATTCAAGCCACAGTACACAGTGAAGACAGTGAAGCATGGTGGTGCAAGCATCATGATATGGGCATGTTTCTCCTACTATGGTGTTGGGCCTATTTATCGCATACCAGGGATCATGGATCAGTTTGCATATGTCAAAATACTTGATGAGGTCATGTTGCCTTATGCTGAAGAGGACATGCCCTTGAAATGGTTGTTTCAACAAGACAATGACCCCAAACACACTAGTAAACGAGCAAAGTCTTGGTTCCAAACCAACAAAATTAATGTTATGGAGTGGCCAGCCCAATCCCCGGACCTTAATCCAATCGAGAACTTGTGGGGTGATATCAAAAATGCTGTTTCTGAAGCAAAACCAAGACATGTAAATGAATTGTGGAATGTTGTTAAAGAATCATGGAGTGGAATAACAGCTGAAAGGTGCCACAAGTTGGTTGACTCCATGCCACACAGATGTGAAGCAGTTATAAAAAACTGTGGTCATAGTGGTTTAGTGATTCACAGGATTGCTAAATTCTAGAAACAAAAACGTTTGTACAAAATAGTTTTGTGTTTGTACAGTCAACGGCAGACACTGCTATTTTTTTGAACACACCCCTTTCAACTAATTGCCCAATTGCACAGCCTTAAGAGCGTGCATATCATGAATGCTGGGTCTTGTTTGCTTTCTGAGAATCTACTGCACCTACTGGTAACTTGTTTGCCATGTAGCAATAAAAAATATACTAAAAACCTGGATTATTCTGGTTAGTCACATTGTACTGCTATTATTTTGAACAATACTGTATTATTTACCTATCCACAGTAGTTTGTCAAGTCACAAGTCTATTGCGTTAAATAAATGCCCATAAGTCAACTTAGTTCACATTCTGCCTCTCAGGTCGAGCCAGCCCACTAGAGCCCACAGAGCCCAGTCACATAAGCTCCTGAGGGCTCTTAAGAACTGGACTGGTAACCTGCATGGTGTCGTGTGACTTAATCACTGAAAACACTCAGAGAGAGGCAAAGTGTGTGTGTATGTGTGTGTGAGAGAGAAATACTGTAAAGTAGAAACATAAAACTTCAAGAGAATCCAATCCAAATATTTAAAGTGACTTTTAAAATCAGGTTTTCCATTAGGGTGATTGTTGATGTTCACTAGATAACCTTTGTCCACAATTGTAAATGTCAGTTTCATGGAATATGTCTATTAGTGTGTGTGTGTGTGTGTGTACGTTATGTACTATTTTCATAAAACTGTTCAAATTAAATGTACACAGAGAGGGTAGGGGGTGGGTGTTTGCCTTTGTATGCATGACAAAAATCAAACCAAACACACAGACGCACACTGTGCTCTGTCTGCTGGTTCTTCCCCTTAGTTTGCTGCACTCACATACACACAAACACTTTTTATTCAACGCTCAGATTCCTGTTTTCTTGCCGCTCATTCAGAGACTCCTGACAAGAATGACATCAAAAGAGTGCACATGTATACACCACATTCAAAGTAATCCCAATACTCTACCAATACTTTATTTCTTTTAATACCTTAATATACACTCGCCAGCCACTTCATTAGGTACACCTGTCAAAGGTGTCTCTATATATTTGTCCTCTATTTCACATTCAGGTTACACAGGTTATTTTTTACCACGCCTGAATTGTTTGAAGTATTTGTGAAATGATTAAATGTATTAAATATTAAGTCAATTTTAACAGTAGCTTTTCAGAGTTGCGTGTCCAACTGTTGCTTTTTGTTTTTGGTTTATATGCCTGACTAAGCGTGTAATGCCTCTGTCTACAGTATAAGCTTATGTAAATGTTTAGTTTTGATACTCAGTTTAGCATATGGTGTGTATGTGTGCAGAGATAATGCTTTATACAAATGGCTTATTCACATTTGTAGCAGCAGTGGGCACCTGCCATAGAATTCTCACCATACCAAGTCCTTTCAGTCCAATTGTGGTTTGACTTGTGTGTGTATTGTGTGTACGTGTCCTTGGTCTCACAGCTACTAGCGTCACCGCAGACTTTGGCTGACAGCCATAATCTACATGCACACCAAATCCTTTTCTACACACATACAAGCACAGAATGCAAGACAAACGGACTTCGCTGACACACAGACAGAGATGTGGACACGCTGCTTTCCTGTTTGAATGCTCAGCCAAACCACAAACCACAGTTACACTTGTCCCTGTCTGTCTGACTGTAGCCAGATAGAGCACTGTAGTGTGATAACACGAGACTCTAGACGTATTCCTTAAAACTCATAGTAAGTTTAAACTATTGATTAGAACACAAAAAAGATTTGTTAGTTTTACATTGTTGTAACTGTAAATATCTCAGCTGCTGAAGTGAATAACGCTGATTGTCTCGTTACAATGACACCTGTCAGTGTGTCGGGTATATTAGGCAGCAGGTGAACATCCAGTCCTCATAGTTGATGTGTTGGAAACAGGAAAAATAGACAAGCGTAAGGACCTGAGTGACTTTGACAAGGGAGAAACTGTGATGGCTGACAACTGGGTCAGATCATCTCCCACTCTGCAGGTCTTGTTGGGTGTTCCTGGTCTGCAGTGCTTAGTACCTACCTACAGTGTCTAAAGAAAGACAAATGGTGAACTGGTGACAGGGTCATGGATGCCCAGGGCTCACTGATGATGAGGTTGATCTACTGTAGATTAAACTTTTAAATGTCATTCATCTTTTTCAAAAGATTCCATTTTGTTTGAATCTTTGTTAAAATGGTTGAGAATGAGAAACACTGTACACTGGTCTCTACGAAGAGAAACATTCAGCAGCTATAGTGATGATATCACACCTAGAGTGGGGAGGCTGTTGAATTAGTCTAAACAATTCTCTCTAACTCGTCCTCACCACCACAGTTTTCACTCCTTTTACATAAGTTTTTCACTGAATGTTTGACACATTCGTGCTCTTCCTGACAGTAGAACTGGAAGCAAACAGATTCACAGAAGATGCACAGTGAGCTGCAGAGTGACGTGGTGTTAGGCAGGTGGTCATAATGTTATGGCTGATTGGTGTGTGTATATGTATGTGACACATTAGGTGGCTCTGTGGAATGTGATAATTAAAGCATTTTTCACAGACATGGTTTATATTAGTGCTGATGCCTCCGAGCATTTTCTGCAATTGATTGCAAAGATCTTAACGTAACACAGCTGCAAAGGAGTTTTGGACAGACAGACAAAATTTACAGAACTCGTGCCTCAAGTGAAATAAAGACAACCATGTGAGCAGGGGGTCTGAAAATCATGATAGATTTATAACATACCGCCTCATTCACTGAACCCAGAAAAAACTTTGGTGTTTCGTGTCTTCTTTAACATAGCTTTTCCATTTCTGGTAGCCACATAACTGTTCACAGTTTCTCACGTCCCAAAAGATGTTCACGATGCCCACTGATGGACGAGTTATGACAACGGCCCATATGTCATCCTAGTAGGATGTGTGTCCGCTTATTCCCACAGTAAATAGATCTGGTTCTAACTTGATAACTGAAATTCCCACAAGCTGACGTCTTGTTTTTTTTTTTTCCAAGACAAAAACAATTTTAGGACATCAGTAACTTGCTGCAGAATGATATCCATTACATTTTCATCTCATTAAACAACTTAGGAAAATAAGAACTGCTGAAATATGTAAATGCATATTTATAAAAATGTTTTAAAGCTAAATTATATACATTTTTTTCCTCCTGTATCTTGAAAGTCATCCAGAAATCACCGTAGCTTTTCCATTCAGCCATTCTTCTTCTTTCTCCAATTTTTCTTATTTCTTGCTGTTTTTCTCAGGGTGCGCGACCCTGACCCTGATGACGTCACTCGTGGCCAAGTCATCATGCTTTCCTGGTCGTTGTCAGCAGCCCCCATTAATTTATTTTTTCCACATCCGCCATTTTCCTTCCAAGGGGAAAAAGTTTCCATCTATAGGAATTTGAGGATGTAAAGTTTTCAGTAGGCTGTGTGTGTTTGTTGCTGTATGCACAGGCCCAGAGGGATTTTTGGCCACAGATGTAAAAGTCATTCCTCTTCTGGTTCTCTCCTCCTTGCTTGCCCTTGATTTTTCCTTTCTATATCATTTTCCCCCCACTTCACTGTCCCTTTCTTCCTTCTCTGCTTTTCTGTGTTTTACAGCTTTCATCTGTCGTATATTCCCACTCTCATTCTTCCCTTCTTATTCTCCAGTTGCCTTTCCCCTTCATTATCATTATGGCCCACTTTCTCCCTTCATTCCAGTTTTCTCCTCCTTCCCTGCTCTGCTTTTTTCCTCTGAGGCTTAGTATAAGTGTGTGTACCTGGCAGAGTGTTTTATTGCACTGTCAGGGGCTTGGGGAGGACAAATTTTGTCCATAAAAGCAGCTCAGAACAAGAGAAAAAGGGGTGGCAGATGGGGACTGGGGCAAATTTATTGTAAGAGGGTTTTTTTAAAACTGTGAACAGCTCTTTCTTTATTTTTCCATCCTGGCAGCAGAGCTTCATTTTGGCTCTAGTAGTTGTGACTGCACACATACAAAGACTTGGACGTGTTTATGTATTAATAATGTACAAAATGAGGGTGTGTGAATACAAACAGAGATATATGGATTTGGTTGGGTAAAAGTGTGCGGCACACTTTTTGAGCGTGGTGGTGGTTGTGGGCTGGTGTGTGTGTTTGTCTTACTGAGTGCTACCACTACCACAGACCACAGTGTGTTTTTAGAAAGCCTGTAGACATTTTGTCTGACTGCAATTTGGCAGGTGGCCCACGATTTTCAATTCAACGCAAGGATATGGAAATGTGTTTGTGTGTGGGTGTATGTACAGGTTCCCATAATCTAGCCCAGCCATAGGCTAAGCTTCTAAAGGAAGTCCACACCCAAAGAATAAGCAGATTAAATGCAATGAGCTATTGTTAGGAGTGTTGTAAGAATATATCTGATATGTCACACCTTGAGTTGGGTTAGTCGCTTGAATCTGGCTCTATTCAATACTGCTACTGCTGCCTGACCTTTTCTTTCTGTTATATGGCTAGCTCCAGTCCACAGTTTCTGTTATATAAACTTAGATGTCAGTCTATGTTCCTTTAATATTGTTCTTAGCACCATAACTAAGGTGGCAAATCTTTCGCAGCTCCTCTGTGGTATTCTAATAATTAGTGTTGTGTGACTGGTGCTAATATTTGGCAAAGTATTGTGAAGACAGGGATATCCAAAAGCACATTCCGAATGATGCTATTAATCCTTTTCCAAGCAGTCTCCAGTATTTTAAATGTAAAAAGTCTGCAGGCCTGAATCATTTGTAAACCGAGTACAATTAGGAAGGTATTCAGCCACTGAGTGCAGGTCGGTGATGTCAACATGTTCTACAAGATGTGTGGCATGGGAACTAATTCTGTAAACAAATCATTTTTACCATCATATAGGTGCAGCTGTGACCGAGCGAAACAAGTACATCTGATCCTACAGGCAGGACAACATAATGTGCCTGTGTCTTCCAGACTTGTTGCAAGTAAATGTTACAAAAATAAAAACATTTTCTGATTTTGCATAGCTATATTTAAAATTTGGTTAGGTTTTGGCACGCAAATGACTTGGCAAGGGACAAATTGGTGTTTGGGTTAAAATGACTTCTTGGTTGGTGGAAAACAATATGGTGAAACTTACAACCTTGTTGAAGTTAGGGGACCTTTGTTGTCATGATTCAAATTATAACCACTCAGAGAAGGTTAGGAAATGATCATGATCATAGTTAAAAGAAACTGGTATTGACTGTTGATTGCTGAAATGACCGATTCTCTTGTTTGCTTGGGAGGACAGCCTTGGACCTGAAGGTAGTTATTCTATTGTTGAGTTGTGGTGTTCTGCTTGGATGATAAATACTTACATAGAAGGATTTTTCTGGAGAATGCAAATCATTCCGTGACAGAAAAAGAAAAGAAATACACCCAGTCAATCTTCAGTGTGATACTTTTACTGCTGGCAACACAAGACTCGTTGGTCCAGAGATCCAAAGAGTCTGGTTAGCATCAAGCACAAATCCTTGCAGGCAATTCAGCAGACACCTAAATTTGGGCTGTTATTAAAGCACATCTTGATCCCATCTATTACACATTTTAAAAATGTTTTTTAAGATGAGGGCTTAAAATGTAAAAAGCACATTATAACACATGCATCATTTGCTTTTAAACAATCGGTTTAGCCAAAGTGGTAGAATGTGTTTCAGCAAACCATTTGGATCAGTAACGAAAATAATGCCACCCAAACATTTTTTTACTTTCTGGAGTGTTTATATTTACCTGAAAGCCTGTTTGGACGAAACGGGGCTGTGTACCCAGTATTGGTAGCCATAAAAATCTTTAACAATGTGATTAGTGAGAGAGGCAGAAAGCCTTTGATGCTAATGTTGTGGTGTTCGCTCTCTGCATTTGCCCGCTCTGTTGCAGAGCCACTCAGGAGTCTTGTTCTTATGTGTAGGTGTGCGCATGTACGTATGAATGCGATTTTTTTGTTTGTTTGTTTGTTTGTTTAGGAGGAATAATTCTTTGGTTCTATGCATGTAAACATTTTTTGTACTTAGTTTTACTAGTTAGTTATTAATAGCTAAATCACAGTGAATTTATAATCCTGTGGTTTATGGGAATAACCTCACAGCTCCCTGGCTACAAGGCGATCATTTTTACAGTGTTTTCAAATAAAAGAATGTGCTGGTACATTCCTGTTTGAATGTGCTTGTGCATGTTTTGCCATGTTGTTGTATGTTGATGGTGTCCAGCTTCAAATGACTTTTCAGCCTTTATTTTGGCCCACGAGACACAGTGACATTTAGCTTTAGTGTGAAACCTGCAAGGGCTGAGCCTGGAGTCACTGTGTGTGTGTGTGTGTGTAGGTTTGGGTTGGGCCTGAAAGAGGATATCTTTTGCCTTGACGAGGTTTAAGGAAATGTCACTATAGGAGCTGGCTATTGCTGTAGGCTTGCACTATACACACACCCTTGCAGTCATCATTTATAGGGTTTGTACATAGACTTGCGTTCATTTCCAGGAAACATGCCCTAACCTTAACCAAAGCCGACACTTGGTCTAACCTTACACCCCATCATTTTCATAAAATTTGGTTTGCTTTACAGTCCTTGCAAAGCAGCGTGCTCTGTGTTCTGTCCCCACAAGTGTGTATGTATGTATGTATGTGTATATATACACATATATACCGACAAACTGGTAATGGCCAACCAACCAGACATAGTAGTGGTGGACAAACAGAAGAAGGCCGTAGTGATAGATGTAGCAATCCCAAGCAATAGCAACATCAGGAAGAAGGAACACCCGAAGCTTGAGAAATACCAAGGGCTGAAAGAAGAGCTAGAAAAGATGTGGAGGGTGAAGGCACAAGTGGTCCCTGTGGTAATAGGAACATTGAGGGCTGTGACCCCCAAACTGGGAGAGTGGTTCCAACAGATCCCAGGAACAACATCTGAGAGCTCTGTCCAGAAGAGTGCAGTCCTAGGAACAGCTAAGGTACTGTGCAGGACCCTCAAGCTCCCAGGCCTCTGGTAGAGGACCTGAGCTTGAAGGAAGGAATATAAGACCGCCCCAAAGTTGGGGGCGAGGGGAATTTTCCTTATTTATTTATATATATTAATAAACAAGGCCAAACATGCACACAGTTTGACAGACTGGTATTTTATGGTCACCAGTTGGTTCAGTATGCTTTTCCTTTACACTTTAATGTGTGTATGTGCTGCATCTTTTAACATTTTGACTTACATGAACTGTGTGTGTGTGTGTGTGTGTGTGTGTGTGTGTATATGCTTGGTTATGAGGTCATTAGGATATGAGGTCATTAGGAGAAATTAGCTGTGGCTATTTAGAGGCCTGCTGATGGATTGGAAACAGCCACAAGGCATACTCTCACCTCTTCACTTACCAGGCATGAGAATTCAACAGATTTTGCCAGAACTCCAGGGGGCATTGGAGAAAGAGGTCATATGCCACGGATAATATCTTAACTAATGGAAGACATCCTTATTTTATTGAAATTAACTACATTTTCCACAAAGCAGTTGAAATATACACATTATTCAGCAAAACTGTATGAGTAAGAAGAAAGGTCACGCAATGAACAATGCGGTGCACACTTCCCTTTTAGGAGGTTTTGGGTGATGAAACAAATCTTTTTGCTTATTTTGCATACAATTAATAAAATTAAGACTTAGAAGTTCAATGGTTAGCCTAATTATGTCAAATTTCACAGTGACAGTATCAAAGGTTATGCTGTCTAGTTGAGATAAGCAGAGAAAATCTAACCAACCTATATGGGGCAGGCCCTTATTGTGTTATGTGGATTTTATTATATCAGCCTTTTTTGCTAAGTTTGCTAATAGCTTTGTTATGTTGTAAAATCATTAAGTGTGTTTTTGAGTTTGTGAAGAATTGTGCCTTGTCTGTTGTTTTATGGCTGTTAGTTTGTATGTAAGTGCTTTTGTTCAGTTGTAAGTTGATTTGATTTCAAAGATACAGTATGTCTTGGGCCCATTTGAATCATTAAGTGTGATTAGTGGAGAGTGAAGGAGGCCTCCCAGCTTCTCTTTACCCACAGAGAGAACGTGCACTGTACTACCGTGTCTAGGCCAAAATATTTCTGCCCAAAAGGACCAATTGTCCTTCTAAAGCCATGGTACTTTCTCTCCACTACTAACAATCCAAAGCTTACTTGTTATACAGTATATCCACCCATGATGGATGGGGAGAATTTTTTTTTTTAGCAGTGTTGTAAATGGTGCATATATTTTTTGCTCTTTTTGAGTTGAGTTGAGTTGACTTTTCATTGAGTTTCACCTCACCACATGTCCATAAATCTACAGGCTAGAAAGTTGGCCAACTGGCTGCCTCTTCTCCTCTAGGATGCCTTGTTTGTTTCATAATGACTGAGACTTACTTCTTTGGCTCTTTTTCTTTTTGTTTTTGTCACTCACTCAAACTTGCTCGCTGATAAACACACGTTGCCTTCTCCGTCTTTACACTCAGCTTAGATGGACGTCATTTGTCAGTAAAAACATCTCAGCTGCTGCCAGGGGTGAGATAATGACTGAGCTTTCCTGGGCTGAAACCCAGGTGCACGAAATTACAAACAACTTCTAAATGTCAATAAAAATAACATTTTACAGCACTGTAATGTCATGTGAACTCATGTTGCTACCAATTGGTCAGTTTGGTGTTCTAGTGACTTTTGGGTGGAAAAAAAAGTAAACAACCATGGCAGAGGAGTCGTTTTCACACATGAACCCCAGACTACATTCATGGAATCAGGTCTGGACATTGTCCGGAGTTGCCTTTTCACACATGTAGCACACAACAGGAGACAATCCATGTCAGATGCGACCTCAACTGCTGGAAATACCGGGTAGAACGCGCAGGAGGTGAAACATGGAGTGGACACGTAGTCTGTTTGTAATCTGACAACTGAAACAACTGAGTGTCTTACTGTTCCTTAAATTTGTCTGATGATTCTCGTTCAGGCTCGAAGATCCTGAATCTCATCGTGTCTCCAGTCAGATATTTTTTGTTTGTTTGCTTTTTCATTGTAAATTACATTTTTCTTCACTATCAGATGTTTGTCTTGCTGGAGCTGGCAGGGTAAAGTCTGCTTAATGTCTGGATGGACTGACTCAGACATCTGCGTTCTCACATACAGCTCTTCCTGGTAATGTCTAGATAATTTCAGGCTTCCGGTTCATGTCTGAAAAAGGCTTTGGAGACATGAGTGCTCAACAAAAACCTCAAAAATAAAAAATAAAAAAGTGACACCAAGTTTAACTTTAAAAATGACCAAATTTAACTGGCTTTTACCAGAAAGCGGTAGGTGTAGGTAACATTGCTCTATAGCTGTGTGGAGTCATGTTTGTTAAGTATAAATGAAGTGAGTTAATGTACGTAATGTTTGTTGTGATGTGGCTTGATTTAGCAGTTTTAGTATGTGCAGCGATAAACTGGTTGCTTGTGGTGGGAAAAGGGCCAACAGACAGACCAAGCTCAGTGGCCTCTGACGGGGTTAAATCACCCCTGGCTGCTACACAGTTCTGACCTACATCACACATACACACACACTCCAATACCAAACACTATAGCCGGCTCACTGCAGGATAGCAATTACATCCAACAGCGTCCAACCAAAAGTAAACATGACTGGCAGTCCTACAGCCATCAGACTGTGCCTGCACGTGTGTGGAGTTTTGTAGGGTTCATGTGTTGTTCATGTATTCTTGTTCCTACCTTATGAGCCAGAGG
>NW_018128109.1:820811-829276 GCF_001952655.1 Monopterus albus | reverse complement strand
CCTGCTTTTTCTTATCTCATGTTTTTCACTCAAGACTTTTTTATTCCCTTGTTTCTGTTTTTCAAGTAGATTCCAGGTTGTTGTAACTCTTGTTTTATGTGTGTTGTCACTGTTCTTGCTTTTCTACTTCCATCTCTGCTTTTGGGAGAGATGAGTTCAAAACAAAATGTTCCTTCTAGGGGGCCAGAGTACATTGGCACCTGCTTGTTTTTGCAGGGTTTCTTTCCTTCTTGCTTAGTTTATCTATCATATGCTGTACTTTATATGATCTTTCTCTTAAAAAGCGAGGTTGTAATTCTGTATATGGGTGTTATCTTTTGAATTTTTCTTCCCCCTCGTGTCATACTCCACTTCTTCTCTTGCCTCTTCCTCTTCCTGTGGCCACTGTTGGTTTGAACTAACAGTCACTGCTTCTTAATGCTTATCCCACACCACACACCACAAGTAATAGTTGTTTTAAGATGTTATCTGGGTGCACTTAGACCCGTGGCTTTCTGCAGAAAGAGTGAGTGTGCATGTACATTTTTCTGTTGTGGAAGCATGTGTGTGTTTATGTGTCAACAGCCACACAATTGTACTCCCGTGGTATGTCTGAGCTTTGGAAAACGGCCTTGTTAATGAGTTGAAAGATGTGGTGTGTTTGCGTAGGTGTCTTAATGTCTGTGTGCCTGCTAGCTTTCTATGTTAACCTGATCCTAAGCTTGTGTAAAACTGTGAACGCTGAGAAATCAGGCAAGCAATGAGGTCATACTGTGCTTTGGGCCAAATTCTCCTATCAATTACACGCAGCGTATACACACACACACACACACACACACACACACACAGGATCTCTGTCTTTTTCCTGAGCCCTGTCTTTCTTTCTTTGTGCGTTTTTTCTTTTCTAATTTTTTTAAGGTATAGTATTGATTTTGAATTTTGACTGAAAAACAGTCATTTTCATAAAGAAAAATCTGTTTAAATTCATTTTCAGCTGGATTTTATTTCCCTGTGCCTTGAGCCTTGTGATTTCTGCTGCACGAAGACAGTATTTTCCATGGTTTATAGTAAACAGGGTCCCCTCAAGGGTCAGCTCATAGTATGCTTTTGATTAGAGACGGTCTAGTGAAAAAGCAATTTTGCTACTGAATATGCTGAACATTAAGTCTGTCAAAGCAACAGAGAAACTAATAGAAGGTTAAACTACACTGTGTTCTGCTCTACCAGCCCATTCTCTTTCTCAGAACATCACACACTGGCACTTAGTCAAGTACCTTGTGCATCTCATACAGTTACTAAAGGGTATTTTTAAAGATGGTTTCACATAAGAAACCCAGGCCAGTACCTGAGTGCATCTGACCCCAAAGTCCGGTTCATTTTGATCAGTGTGAACACAAGCATCCTGGACACGGGCATCGTGTCCGAGTCTGCTTGAAGAGGAAGAAGACACAGAAGACGTGACCGCAACCGTGCTCAAACAAGAAAGTGAGCTGCTGTGTGATGTCATAACTATTCGATTCTGTCGGTGTAAACTATAATAAACATGGCTGTGAAAGGATCTCTGTGGAGTAACGAAGAGGTAAAATACTTGCTTGAAATTTGGGCCGACGAAAACATGTGCATGGAACAGAAACAAAATGTCACCCAGTGTCGTCCTCTTTCTTCTTATTTGACAGATTGCAAACCAACTACATGCATACTGCCACCTACTGTATCGGACTGTGTACATACGCTATTGTGCTGGGGCACGGAACGATGTTGCTAATGTGAAAGCAGACCTGCAGGGGAGAGGGGAGGGGGGAGCAGCTCCAGCTGGGGTGGATTATAAAACATATCTATCTCTCTGTCTGTCTCATGACAATGTGTGTGGTATTTATTAAGCGGTGCGAGTGATTCTATTTGTCGACAAGAGCAACTTTGTTTGTTTACTTTTAAAGAGGGGAAAAAAGGAGCAGATGGGGGAGGAGTGAGTGGAAAAACATGGTTTTATTGCATGTTAACGAGACCAAACAAATTTCTGAAGTTTACAGCGCTGTAATGAAGAAGCAGTGCTGCTGCTCATGCTGTGTGGCCGACTATGTGTACATGAGAATAATGAGCATTATAGAGAATGGAGCTGTGGTTCTAGCTCTAGTTGAAGCATAGACACATGTAAGAACTGAGTGAATGTTTGTCTGAGTTAGTGCGTGTGTTCATGTGTTTCAGCTGTATCTCATGGCAGCTTCATCTGGTCTTCATTTGCGTACAAATGTTTGGCTGCTTCTGTATCTTGCTGTCTGTGTGTAAGTGTGCGTCACAGACACACAACAAAGAGCATAATATGACTGTGCAATTCTTACTCATGAGAAAATATTGCATTTTGATGTGTCAGAGGAAAACACAGGTGTGAAGATCAGTGTATCGGTACATGCAGTGTTGGGGAGTAACTAGTTACTGCAATTACAAAATGTAATTGTAATCAGTACTCCGGCTTCCTCCCACAGTCCAAAGACGTGCAGCTTAGGTTGACTGGTGACTCTAAATTGCCCGTAGGAGAGAGTGTGAGTGTGTGTGGTTGTTTGTCTACATGTCAGCCCTGTGATAGACTGGTGACCTGTCCAGGGTGGCCCCCGCCTCTCGCCCAATGTCAGCTGGGTTGGCTGAAAGTAACCATCCCAGCACTGTGTATATGTCACACAGCCAAGATGAAAACTGAGGTGCACATCCTGCTACTGATATCGCCTGATTTAATAGTATAGTGATATAGTGTATGTGCAGCAGAATATGCTTTGGACACTGCTGATGCACCTGTGTTTAATAGCACAGCCAGTCTTCTGACAAGCCTCATTTAGTGGCTGAGCGTACAAACAACAACTACAAACTGATGTTTTTGCAGATAGCATGAAATTTATTGAGGTATTCATGATCCCAAGAGGATTGTCCTCAATGTCTTTTGGTAGTCTGACCTTTGTTAACATTTAACTAAGTCCACTCAGTACAGCCTCACAGACGATGGTGTGGTTGTAGATTTGTTATAGTTATCGAGGCATTAATGTGTGTAAATCTTTTATGGGATGTGTGAGAAGCTTGAACATGAGTAGGAACTACTCATTTCTATTTCACCTCACAGATGGCCACCTACTCACATGCTTGCAGAGCACAGGACTGGTTCTCAGGCTCTGTAGTAATTTGGGGTCAGAGTTTGGGCCCCCTTGTCAATCAGCAGGTCATTAGAGCTCTTTAATGACCCCCTCCTCCACCTCCTCCCCTTTATTTTCTCCTCTCTTTTCCCTCCTCCCCATGTCCCTGTCCCCTAGCTGCATGATATCTCTGTGACCCCTCTCATCTTCCTCCCCTCTGCCTCATATTTTCAAGTCCCCATTTGACTTATTTTATTCTCCATATGCTCTCTAACAGTTCAAATGTTAATGCCCATATTCTAAAATTTTCCTCTCACATTACCTTTGGCTATGCATTCCTGTCTACTTCTTTTTCCTCTCCTCTGTTTTGATGTCTCCTCCTGGGGAAGTGAACTAGCTCGGCCTGTTGGTCTGCACTATTTCATATGTCCCTGGGTTCAATTCTTTGCATTCCCTCAGAAAAAAAAGCCCAGTGTGTTTCTATCCCTCTCTGCCTCTCTGTTTTTCTTCATTCTTTCTAACTCCCTCTTCCTCTTCTTTTCTTTTTCGCTGCTTCCTTTTAAAAACCCAGCTTTCCTTCTTTCCATCTCAACCTCTTCTGCTTTCCCTTCCTCCATGCCTGACTCTGTCATTCCTCTTTGATAGTGAAGGATTTGTCAGCAGGTCGGATCCATCCATCATGCGTGTGCCAGACTGTGAGCTGTTTATCATTTGTCAAATGACATCACACACCAAACTCAACACCCAGAATACTCAATTTGTCCCTAATGTGTAATGTCCACATACAAGAAATGGCTTTTGTCCTTTAGTTTCTTGATTTAATTGGATTTTGATGACGTATGTCTAAAATGTATGTATATGGTTGTCGGGAAGCAAAAATTAACATGACACAAACTAGGGAATATTGTAGTGCATATAACACAAGTTCTTTGAATGTTGACATAATTAGATTTATATAAACTAACTTTGTGTTTCTTGTATTTGTTCTTTGTCCTGCTTTCCATCTTGGAAATGCTTCACCAGTGTTTACTAGTGTTTTCTGCTACTGCTCTCATAGTAAATCTTTCATATATTTTCCCAATTGTTAGCTCTCACTGTCCAAGGAGTCTCTTATTCTACCTGCAGTATTCATATCTGCCCCTCATGAGTCAGAGGTAGGTATAGCAAAAAAATAAATAAATAAAAAAGCTGAATCTTCATGGAAGCCAAGAAAAATATCTGAGAATTGCATTTCAGGGCACATTTAGTCCTTCAGTAAATAGCATCGGTTTCTGGAATTTAGTGCCTTGTCTTCTATAGCAAGTAAGCAGGGAATGTGCTAAATGCTATATGCTGAATAAAAGACATTAGTCTTTTTAATGTTACCAGTGTCTAAAGCATATTTATTATGTTATAAATGAGCTTGCACTGAGGACTGTACAGGCTACAGACTCTGGATTGTACAATGTTTTACTTTTGTTAACATGCCATTTACCTCCATAACTTTCTCAACAATTATAAAAATTGAGTAGAATTAATAAAGGTGGAAAAAGGCCAGCTGTTACACCAAGTGTGTGTTTATATGTGTGCTGAATAAGCACTGTTTGTATTCTTAAGGACCCCCTCCTGCCTCTGCGGCATGTGGAAGTAATATCAGCCCAAATGTGTTCCTCATTAAAGCAGCAGCAGCAGCGGGCGTACGAACATGGTCAGGATACACAGACAAATTAGCCCATTTCCCCCAACACACACATGCGTGCTTAAACATACACACTCACAAGCAAACACACACACACTGATACGTGGAAACCAAAATGCAAAGACACATTTTATGTGTGAGTGCATGCCTGCTTAATAACACACACTGCAAAAATACAAAATAGTTATTTTAATTGTATTTTACTTAGTATTCTGTGTTTCCTTATAGCAGACAGATTGATAAAGCTAGGCAGCAAAGATGTTTGGGAATGTGCTGCACATTATTAGGGATGGGCTAAAATGCTATTTGATATTCGCTGGGAATTATTCAACAGTTATTTGAAGATTCCCCCCACCCACCCTCATTAGCGCCATATTGCCATATTGTCATGAGCGCATGCTGTGACTTTACCTGTAAGTCACCAGTGTGCCACAGCAGTGAAAAGCAGTGTGCCACTCCGGCATTGCTTTAGTCTGAAGAACAGCGCTCTGTGTTTTCCAGTTGTTTTATATAATGGCAGGTGACTGTCACATACATTCAGCTGTAAGCTCTGTCCATGCATCCGTGGTCAGAGACACCTTTTCAACACTTGTCAAACAACTGCACAGCTCACAATGCATTATCATCACACAGTTTATCAAGCCACACCATGACCGTTTTCCCTGACTTAACTTCAGAAACCCTCTACCTCGATGAAGCTAATGGTAGCATGTCCTTTGCCACCATCGCTCTGATGAGAGCCCTTGTCTGCTCTGCATGTCAATCATCAAACTTCCTTTTCGGGTGACAGAGCTATAGACACTGACTGTTGATCTGTGGGCCACACCCCACTTTCAGCTGGATGCCTCACCTTCAAGTGGCTGTACATAGTTGTTGTTGATTTATGATACACTAACTTACCCTGGTAGAGTTTGTACTGCACCTCATTTTCATTTATTTTCTTAAAAAAAATGTTTGATGGCTGCAGTCTCTGCATGTTTCTGCTGTTTGTATGTGGTGGTGCCTTAAAATGATATGACCTTGTTATCAAGTTATTTCCAGGTAGAAGCAAGGTAAAAAAAGTGTCTCTTTGTTTTTAAAGGCAAAATTATAGTCACATGAAATATTCACATTTTTTAATTTAATGATAAGTTGAATATTTGAAAGTCATTGCCCATCCCTACACATTATGCTGATGGTTGCATGTGTGTGTGTGTGTGTATGTGTGCAGAAGTATGGGGTCATGCGGCACCAGGCACAGAGGACTTGGTGTAAAAAAGATTAGGAGACGGCTTCAGCTCTGCTTGCTTCCCTCCTGTGTGTGTGTGTGTGTGTGTGTGTGTGTGTGTGTGTGTGTGTGTGTGTGTGTGTGTGTGTGTTAGTGTATTGAAACAGAAGGGTTTGGCTTCCTGCATCCTGACTGGACAAAGTCTCAGGAAAATGCCTCTAGCCTCATTCTGATTCACCATGTCACACTAGTCTTTCATAAATATGTGTGTGTGTGCGTGTGTGTGTGTGTGTGTATATGTGCATTCATGTTACTAAAACTCGCACCTCCACACACTCACTTATTCAGTGTTGATCCTGGTTCTGACATGCTCAGTGTGAGGGATGTTTGGACATTTTATAAATAATTTTATGAGTAATAGATTGTAATAGATTCTGTGTGTGTGTGCTGGCACGGTGTGTTTCTAAGTACATTTTGTAATCATGGCACGATGTAATCTTGGCCAGAGCTGCTAAAACAGAAACACACAAAAAATAAATGGCTGACTCCTTGTGTCATTTTTAAGAGGAAAAAATTTAAAAAACGAGAAACAGTGAGTCATGTATACTTGATCAGTATTAGTTTTATCAAAAGTGCTTATAGTATATTTATAGTTTTTATAATGGTTACACTCAAAGTAGGGTAAAAAAACTGTCCATCATAGAGAGAGGAGAAGATATAATCTTGTTATAATATGGGAATAACTGAGGAGTTTTTCTCTTGGAAAACATTCATAATGTTGATTTCGGGTGTTGGCGTGAAATGTGACACAAATAGGTGCGCCAAGAATACCAAATCCAAATGCTGGCTGCTTTTCCACATCCACACAACTGGCCAGTCATGGTATGAATGTCAGATTGTTTTAGAAAGTTACAGAAATGGTAGTACATCGCTTCCCAATCTGACGATGACAAGGTGTGGAGACAGAGGGTTTCTGAAGCTATCTGGCTGACGAGCAGTTGTGAAGAAGCATACTGGTCCTCTAAAGGGACCAACTTGAAATTGGAAAGAGTATTTTATTTATGACTTGCAAAGGGAGACACGGGGAAACAAAACAATCAATCAAATAAAACTTGGGAAAGATCAACTTTCAGATCTGACTAGATCAGGGCAACAACTGTGGTGAGAAAGTGGACTCTAACAAAAAGTGCTGATTGTAATGTTGTTGTTCAGTGAAGCTGAACAGAGCTAACAGGTTGAACCTGCTACAGACAGTGGTACTGTGAGAACGAGATGCAAACAAACAAAAAAGATATGAGCGAGTGGCTGAGACCAAAAGAGAAACAAAGACAGAGAAACAAAGTTATAACTGGTAAAGTGAGGGTGCATAAATAATCCTGTTGTTTGTTGCACTCATTTTGTCCCCCCCCATCTGTCCTTACCTGAGCCAGCATGGGGAGATGATCTACTCTAAAATTAAATTCACTGGTATTGGAAGTGTATTTCGTAACATTTAAGAAAATATCCTAGGAAGTTCCTTTATGATGATCCCCCTGACATGACTGGGTCCTTTCAGTATAACTGAATACATGTGGTAAATGTCTGTGCTGTGTCCGACTGGAACATGATCATCTAATCTGCAATGGAAGATAGTTGCATGCTAACACTAACATTGCTTAACTTGGTAAATAAGTCTACTTGCTAATAACTAACTAAGCCAAAACTGTGGTAACGATTAAGCTATTTCTTTGCAACAACATTATTTTCAGGTATTTGGTACAGCAGTCCACTGACTTTACATATAAAGGCTGATTTACGTGTCATGGTGGCACTGGAGTGGGTTCTGTCAAATCTGGCGAAATTACCCTAATGATGTCATCAGGCCAATCATAGCCTGGGTTTGAAGGTTACGCAGTTAAAGCCTGTAGCCTCTTACAATCAATGTGGAAGTTTTCTGCCAGTTTTCCTGTTCTTTAAACAAGGTACAGTAATGGCAAGGGGGGTTCAATGTTGACCCTCCAAAATGCTGCAATGAGAGGTTGTATTTTTGCCCAAACAAGTTTGTCTCACCTCCTGTATAAATGAGATGTGGTGGAATGGGGTATCTGAGGTCGTGTGAGAGAAAGAGAGAGGTGTGAGTGAGGACAGTGAATCAGAGAATTAAAACTTATTTTGTGATTGCTCTCAAGCAAGAATAAAAAGCTACACCTCAGCACAACCTACTGGGAAGGACTGTGTGCAAATGCAGCCAAAGTGCACACTTCTACACACACTTCTATCTGTTGTGCTTTGCACATTGTGTTTTGTTGGGAACATAGCAAATATGTAGCCATTAAAAGTCAGGCAATCTCTGTTTTGTTTTGGGCTTTGTTTTAACCATTTTTAAAAAAAAGCTGTCTCTTCCAAGTCCCCCAACAGTAGAGATCAACGTAGTGTTGCTGTATTGTTAATAGTTTCAAGAAGCATTGAAATCGTTCCCACAGAGCTTTGCACACATTTGTTG
>NW_018128109.1:807043-820720 GCF_001952655.1 Monopterus albus | reverse complement strand
TGTTCCATAGATCATGGAATCTACAAAGTCACACTAGCAAAACTCTCAGTCCTGAGTTGACTTTAGTTAGGTTTCAGGTGTAACGCTGTGATGTATATTGCAGATACAAGTAAAGGAGATGTGGGGGAAAGGGCACAATCATTCCTCTCAGCGTGGTCTTTCCCATATAGGCAAACCTACAAACACAGTTACTCTGTGGTTGCTGGTGAGAGCAGGGGCTCTGGGGTCTACATTCAGTCTGCCTGGTTTCCTATGCTTAATCACATTTGGAAAAGAGGCCCAAATCCTTTTTTTCTTCCTCTCTATCTCAGTCTTCCTTCCTGACCACTTTCCTCCCTGACTTCCCTCTGATTTGGCCCATATAATATATTCACTATATTGGGGGGGAGCTTATTTTGCCCATTTCTTTTCGTGTAAAGACTTCTTGTGCTTGTATAAAGGGAGGAGGGGGGTAGTGTGTGTGTGTTTTTGCAATTTTATGTGTGTATGAACAATAACCAGAAGCTAATATGAGTTTTATACCTCATGGTCACTGTTGAAGACAGATAAGTTTACATGCAAAACAAATAGAAGACAGGGGCTGATTAATATGACAGAGCTCAATAATTGTGAATAAGTACACAAAAGAGAGGAGGGGTGACAGGTTTTATGGCCATGTCTGGCTAAGTGAGTTAATAATCAAACAGATGTTGGAGCTGAGTCTCACTCACTGTTTTCTTTGCTATCTAGCGAGACAGGGGTACTCAGCCTAGACTAATGCTGCCTTTCTCCTGCCTCTTTTGTCTTTCCTTCTTTTTATGAGCCTGTTAGCTGTTTAATTAGTGGCTAAAGAGAGAGAGAGCGTTTGAGGGAGGGTGGATGAGAGAGAGAAAGTAAGCCAGAGATCACTGTGATCACTAACTGACTAGAGCTGTAAAACTTGCTGCTGCTCCGCCCTTTCTTTTCCGGCCCTAACCCCTTTGACGGTCCTTTCTCACATGTTCTTCCTGTTTATGTCTGTGACATTCACCTTGTTTATATACACGCAGGGAACCAGGTTATTTAGAAATTCAAGTTAAGGCAGGAAATGAGTTGATTTGCAACAGCCTGGTTTCTGTAAAGTCCATGCAGACATGTAGTTGGTCCTGATCAGCAAACAGTGTTCTCCCATTACATATTTTTAAGCAAAACATGCACAAGCATTTATTAGAAAAGGTATTTTAGGTATGTGAACAAGTGCAGACAGTTGTTGCCATAAAGACAAGTGTGTTATACCTGTGTTTGCATCAGATACAGTACTATACCTTTGTTGTGTTGGGTTGTTGACTGCAAGCGTACCAGAACTCCATCATTGTGAAAAATGTCAAATGGAGATAAAACAGCAAGTGTATTGGCTCTCCGTCGTCGTGAAAACATGTAAACAGGCAGTTACGATTAGGGAACGATAACAGTTTTGTCTGGTTTAGGTGCACGAACCATTTGATTAGGTTAAAACAAAAATGACTTTATTAGGTTTAGAAAAATTGTCATTTTTGGGGTTAAAATCTTCCTTTTCACAGTCATGGGTTAAAAAAAACAATATTTGAACACTGCTCTGTAGAAAAACATCCTGTGTTTTCTGACTCTTCCATCCTCCTCAGTCTCCTCCTAATGCTGATTTTGTGGCTCTGTATACTACATCACATAATTTCCTGTTCGTGTCAAAGTTACTATGGTTGCTAGAGGTCACCTTACTATAACATGTAATTGTCATAATAACCTGCCAGTCATTTTTTACATTTACAGTCTCCTGGGAGAATGTCTTTCAGACAGATTAAGCAGAATTGGAGCTTTTTGGTCAAATCAATGAACAAAGAGTGGAGTTTTCAAAGAAAAGAACACCATCCCCATTGTTTCACAATGGGGAGACACCCTTATGTTATGGAATTGCTTTGCTGCATCTGGCACAGGTGCCTTGAATCAGTGCCGGGCACAATGAAATCAGATGATTATCAAGGTATTCTGGAGTGAAACATACTGCCAAGTGTCAGGCGCAGGTCATGGCTGCTACAACAGGACAATGACTCAAAATACATCTACAAACACTAAGAATGGATGAGAAGAAATCATTCGACCATTCTGAAGTAGCCTGCTCTGAGTCCTGATCTTAATCCAGTAGAACATCTGGGAAGAGCCAAAACTTGCCAACAAAAATAAAAGTATTAAGCCTGAGAAGACTGGAGCAGTTTGTTCAAGAAGCATAAAACCAAATTACTAGCGCAGAAGAATCATTAAGAGCCTGAAGAAGCATTTGACTATGGGGAATTCCTCAAAGTGCCATCTGTTATTAAATATATAAAGCAATGTCTGTTCTGTTTTGAATGTTTTTTTTTTAGTTTTAACTTAAAATTGTCATGTTTTTAAGTTGAAATGTACCAACACTTTTAGCCACATCTGTGGAATGTTGTTTGCTACTTTTGAAACACCATATAAACTAAAATGAACACTTCATGGTTAGAGGAACAGGCAGATGGACAGACAACTCAGAGACATAATGCCTCTGGCCACAGCTAACACTTGCATGTAGGCATACAAAGAAACCCTTAATCAAGTTAATGCATCTGTGTTTCTGCTGAAGAAAGCCAATGTTTTGCCTATATTTATGGCTTATTCTGATATCAAACAATCTTTACACAGGGAAGTGTCTTTTGACACAAAGTATTTTCAGCTTCTTTCATTTCTACACTATATAATGTCACTAAGACAGGTGCAGACAGGTGGCCTACACTTGTTAACATACCTGTAAATGCCCTCTCTAATAAATGGGCAACTTAAATATCATAGCTTAATTCTTTTAAGAATGCTTTGAAAGATGAAGAACTTGTCCATTCTCAGTTTTTATCTGTGAATTTGGCCTGTCCATGTTGCTGGACAGGACACGGAGTTGCTGAGTTATATGGCAGTTCAACATGGTTATAATTGGGCTAAGGTTTCTCCCCAGGCAGTCGGCTGAGTCAGGCTGATTGTGGCTGAGTGACAGGGAGTGTTGGTGCACTTGACTGTTTTCTGGCATTGGAGGATGAAATGTGAGCAAGCTTTGGCTCATATACTGTGCTCCTGCCAGACCTGGGTAGGGTTTGTGGATGTGAACAGTCTGGGTTGGAAATTGTCTAGCTTTGAGTGCAGTGTGTGTTCTGTGTGTCTGCTGCAGGTGGGCCCACATTAGTCCTGAGTGCTGGATTTACTTAATGAGCCCAACAAAAAATGTTGCAGGGGGTCTGGCTGGAGTTTAAAACCAGACGACATCTCAGTGGATATATAAGTGACTTAAGAGTAAATTATTTTAAGGAAACTACATTCTCATGATCCAGTCTGGTTTGTTCACTCTTCCTCCATCCTTCGTCATCCCATCTCTTTCTACCCCTACTTTTCCGCTCTGCGGGACACCAATTGGCCAGACCACCTGTTGCTGTTGGCAACGGGGCCCTGACAGGAGAATGTGATTGGACAGCGAGGTCGTTAACCTCCACATATAGAAAGTAGTGAACCCTGGCAGGAGGGTGATGAGGACACATACTGACTTAACAAATGCACACATACACGCACACACCCCCAGTGTCACATAACCCCACAAGCCTAATTTATATACACCCCACAGACACACAGACAAGCACACACATTGAAACACACTTTCCCTTTTCCCTCCCCCCCTCATCCTCCTCTGAAAGAGCATTTAGTAAAACAGTGATCGGCTCTTTTGAGTGCCAGTCTCTTTTCTCCTGTTCTCTTTGTCCAGAGCTGATTGGCAATTTGTCTGGAGATGAATTAGTTAGCTGGTTTCACAGGAGATGCTGAATGGAAGAAAAGCTAAAAGCTAAAGAAGTAGAGAGCTAGTTAAGAGAGAGGAAGATGGCGAGAAAGAAGGAGGGAGAGAATAGGAAGAATGAAAAGAGTAAATGAGACTACCAAATGAAATGGTGGAAATTGCAGTCTAAAGGGTTAGAACACAGAAGGAGCGCTTCAGGCAATTAAAATGGCTTGTTGCCCCTCTGGTCCCTCCATCTGTGACAAGATGGAGGGTTTTTGCATACCTCTAAGCTCTAACGATGTTTTCTATCTTCCTGTAGGGCTTTGCTTTAAATGTGGCCGAAAGCAAGTGTTTTAATCTAAAAGCTCTGAAGCGAGTTATTTGTAGTTCTAACATGATCAGAGCAGTTGGCACAAATGAAAAGTACAGCTTGACAACTTTAGAACTGGGGTCTTGGTTGGGCTGTTCTAACATCGCCTGCACAAAATTAATTTGGATGTCTTTACAAATAAATGTGTGGTCCTGGAGTCTTGGCGATGTAGTGACCACTCACAAGGAGAGCTAGTTCACTGTGGTAGCTGGGGAGCCAGCCAGTACAACCTCTTTCTAGTTTCTCTGTACAAAGCCACTCACGCTCCCTCAGGGCTGTGCATCATTTCATTAAGCATAAAGTTACCGAAGCAGAATAAAAGTGCTTTGATCCAGTTTGCATGCTCATTTGCCAACAGGACAAGTTCACATAGCTGTATTTGAGAAAAAAAAAAAGATTTTTGTTCCAACAGCTCCTGCATCCTAACTGTCTGTGCCTTATATGTGGAGCAAACTCAGCAGACTCAAGACAGTTTTCTCTGTTTTGCTGTGACTGGTGTGACCAGGCCTTTACGCAGTTTTACAGAGAAATGAAAATTTCATTGGTCCATTCATGATATCTACATATTGTGTGTGCTATTACTCTAGATATGTTTTGCTGGAATTGGAATCTTCATCCATTCACTTTTTTCCGGGTTATATCATGTGTCATGGGTGTTTGTTGGATGTAATTATAGGACCATATGAGTTTACTGTCACACTAATCTGCCAACACACATACACACACTTCCGCTGGCATGTCCCCTATTCTGTTATTTTGGCATAGCTGACAGTATAAACCCTCCTGACAGACAATGGCTCTTCCTGAAAGGCTGTATATGATATCCTCTGTCTTCCACTCACATACACTTTCACACACAGACATAACATGGACAAATATACACACATACTTTTCCATTGTGATGTTGTTTTCCTTTGTTTTGTACAGGTTGACAATGCAAACCTTTCTCAGGGACAATTGCTTTACGTCATGACACACAAATACACACAGAAGCACATCATATTCAACAATATACAGTAGTCACGCATCAGTATTCAGCCAGCACTGTAGGAGTAGGCTTGGGTTTGTAGATTGTATCTTATTTCCTTCGAGTATTTCCAGCTTTTAAATGAGTGGCATGCATTTCTCAGGTCGGCTATCAGCATAATAATAACTAACAATGCAAATCAGTCAGTCATTTTTTGCATCACAGAAAAAGCATTCCAATATCCCATTCCAGTCGCATGTGTACTTGTGGAAGCAAGTTTCTCTATTGTTTTGATAAGTTTCAGTGTATGTCTTTGTTTCCAGAGAGCATATCATTACAAACTGAAAGGTATACTTCTGCTTCCTTATGACAGCATACACAAAACACACACTGTCTGTGCTGGGTCTGACTTTTAGTCTTAAGTGTTGAAACTCTAAATACATGTTCCTCCATTGTGGAATTTGATATTTTTTTCATTGCTATGTGTGGCTGTGTCTACACAGGGGCGGTAGTAATTGCACAGGGACATTTTTCAGATGTCTGCTAGTGGATCTCCTCATTTGGGGCTGTCAGCACATACTATACAAGGCCTGACAGTGTAGAGCATAAGCAAGGGAGGGATTGAGCAAGGAAAGTGAAATTAGATGAGTACAATGTGAGAATTAGTTGTTTAAAGGAAAAAACCAAGAAAGATGGAGAGGTGAGAGGCAGCAGATGAAGGTGACAGAGAAAAGACAGGTGGTAAAGGGGGATGGAGAGAGAGAGAAGGAAGGGAGGGAGGAAAGTAGACACAACGAGGCAGGGTGATTTAACGGAAAAGCATTTCTGTCATCAAGGCTAAAGCCCACAAAATATCACAGACATCCCTCATTATCTATGGATTAAGCACAGGCGAACGCACGCATGCACACACACATGCACAGATACATATACAGATACATGCATGCAGTTGCTTCAGAAACTATTTGATCCCCTTCATTTTACTCTTTGCACACTTTATTGTGCTGTAGATTTAAATAAATAAAATTGCCATTTTCACCCATCAGTCTACAACCAGTAAGCTATAATTCCGAACAGTAAATGTTTTTATACATTTTTTCAAATCAATTAAAAATCTTAAACCTGAGTTCCATCATTTACAAGTGTTTTCAGATCCTTATTTCAGTACTCTGTAGAAGCCCCTTTGGCAGAAATTACAAGTTTTGAGTTTTTAATAAATTTGCAAACATTTTGAAAAACATATTTTATTTTGTCATTGAAGGGGGTCTGAATACTTTCTAAAGCCACTGTGCTGTATGTCCACCCACAAAAATGTGCTCAGCAGCATAAACAGTCAAGTGCACCCCGTAGCACACATGGAAAAGTTCTCATGGTCAAATTATGGTGGTATGTCCCTATTTTAGACAACCTCTGGCCCCTCTGGCCCCTCTGCCTCTGCGGCATGTTTCTCAAAACGTTCTCTGGTCAACTCAACCCAAGAATTATAGCAAACTAGAAAATTGTTTATCTCCTCTTATCTTAAATAAGCAGTATTTGTGGTTTGGATTGTGACTTATTCATGTTCTTGCCTACTGTCTCACCTGTTTCATGCACAGTGATGCACTTTATTTAGCCTCTAGATTCAAACACACAAAGTCATGAATAACTTGTACACTGAACTGAAATATGCATATATAGTCAGTCAGACCAGCAGACAAATAGTTGGCAAGTACTCACCATCCCACAGAGCCAGACAGAGCTGCAGACACGTGACCGCCCAACTTCAGCTACATGAAAAGAGTGTCAGTTAGACACTGTGTGTCATTCTGTGCTTCTCCTTTCCAACACAGGAATCTTCTTACACCAAATATTATGACCCATGATATGCCTAGAAAAAGTCATCCACACAATGCACGGGTATGAGCTCTGGTCAGACAGGTTGTTACATCACTGTCTTCACTGTGATGAGTCACTTGTTTGCTTTCTTCCTTTTTAACTGAGCAATCCTTTGTTACATGAGACCAACTCTGATCTCAAGGTGGGCTGTTGGTGCAGGTTGTTGAACACAGCTGAACGTGGATCAAGAGCTTTAAAAGAATAGTTTGGTATTTTGGGAAATAGGCTTATTTGCTTTGTTGCGAAGAGCTAGATAAGAAAATTGATACCACTGTCAGGTTTCTCTCTCTCATGATGTAAATTAGAACTGGAGACTCCACTGGTGGGCCCCATTCAAGAAACTGTCTGGCACATAACCCTTCCTAAAATGACAAATTGCCGCTTGTACACACAAGTTTTTGTAGGGATTAAACAAACAAGATATAACATGTTACTTAAGAGGTCCTGGTAGGTGGGTTGTGTTACCTTTGGACAGAGTCTCTCTTTCCCCTTATTTCCAATCTTTCAGCTACGTTGAGCTCACCGGTTGCTGGCTGGAGTTTTATATTTACCATACAGTCATGAGAGTGGTATCCGTTTTCTCATCTAACGTTTGGCAAGAAAGCAAGTAACCATATTTCCCAGAATGTCAAACTATTTCTTTAAGTAAACATGGTACCACATTACTCTGCTATGGGATTTTAAATGTAGTGGACCAAACACCCTTTTTCTTGTAGCATAATTGATGGGGTGGGGCACTAGTGACATTTTTCTGATTGTATTTTTGATTAGTAGTGCATTCAAAGTCCTTCTGGGCTTGTGTTTGCACAACAAACCATGTGGGTGCCTTCATCCTTGGGTGTGCCTATGGGTGGATTAAGATATTTCCTGTTGAGATAGTGGGGCGCAGTGTACTGCTGCCTGCTCTGCTACAGTATGTCAAGTCTAGTCAGGATGTGTTGGAGGTGCACTTTTAGCCTTCCATTTCTCCAGTAACTGGAGTGGTGGCCCACTTCTCTGTGACCGTTACACATTTAATACTATACTGTGTTGGTATAACAGTAAGGGCTATGTAGGGTTGTACTGGATTTTGACCACCTAGAGTTGCTGATAGAGGGCTCTGTCTGTCCTCATTGAAGAGAGGTGGCATATTGTAACCCCAGATCTGTGATGGAGCCTACAGAGCTTTCAGGAGGCTTGTTGGGTTTTCTGTGTCCATTAAAAAGCGCCACTTAGCCTTTGAGAGTAAATGGACATTAACACATGGGACACAGGAAGATGCTACTTTCAGTTATTTAAAGCACAAATGCTGAAACAGGGCTATACTATTTATTTCTTAGCCACTACACGGGGATCCTTTCTTTTGGTGGTATTCAACATGTGAACAGAGTTGATATCCCAAGACAAATAAGTAAGGAATGTAGTTTATGCCACAAAATTGAGGTTAATGTATATGTAGGTGTTCTTGACAACATGATGACAAGAAATTGGCTTCTCGCCTTCTCAGTGTTCTGTGCCATAATTTAGCAACGAAATAAGGCAAAGTGTTCAGACAGTATGTCTTTGCTGTGTAGAGTGCAGTCAGATAGAATAATCTCTTTCACTGGCTCCTCTCCTGTTTCTCACATTATCATCCATTATCCCTCCATCTCTCGTCTCCTATTTTCAGTCCTTTGTCATCTGTGCCAGACTCACCCCTTCTGTCTGCTCGTCTGACTCTGTCTTAGAAACACTTTCTCACATTCTGCAGTACAACAGTATGTCCCATGTGCTCTGTCCCTTTTATATGCTCACCTGTTTGCTACCTTGCTTTGTTTCATTCTCTGGTTTACAGACACACACAAACTCCTTCTCTGGCTCCTGTCTTGGAAACAATGCACAGGAATGGGTGTGCGGTGTGTGCATGGTGGTAAAGTTGCTTTTCAGAGATGTCAGGGACATCCTGTTACATATATATATATATATATATACACACACACACACACACACACACACACACACATACACACATCCAAAAAGAGGATGTTGGCTGGACAATGGATAGGTCTCAGGGGTGTTAGTGTGGAAGGGGGCCCGTCTATACATTGCCTTCCACTCCCTACATAATATTCCCTGTTTAGTAATTAAAGCATGTCCAGCCTACTTAACTGTGAGTCTAGTTTTATATTGTTGGGCTCCAGTTCTTGTTACCATTGCTAACTCTGAGAGACGAGACAGTCCAAGTAACTTCAAAACAGTGCTGATTTATTCAAAGGATCACAGGTAAAATTAACATTACACACTCAGGTATCTTGCACCTCCAAACTGCACGCAGGCAGAAGAAAGATGAAAGACCCTGAACCGAACCAGGCCTATACATTATATCCCTTCGGTTGGGCTAGCCCCATACTACACAGAAACGTCAACCGAGACGTCTCTGTTGCCAGCTTTGCAGCTGGTCATAGCAGTAGTCAAAACATGAAGCAAATCAATGTGTGTGTGTCTGTTGATTAAGTGGTGTGTAGCTAAAAACATTCTCACACGACTTCTAGAACATGTCGTGACTGGCTAAGGCTACAGTTCTACACGTCATAATAATAATATTAAACACCCTGTCTGCTGACAGTCATCAACTCTTCTCTCTAGTTATCCTTGACCAGATGTACCCTGTAGAAACTCATAAGCATGACTAAGCATTTAACAGTCTAACTAGACATCCTATCTCCACTAAACATTTCTAATACATAAAGTATCTATCCAATATCTATCTGACTAAAAATACCTAACAATATCATGTAACATGGCTGAAGGTCCATCTGACCTCGATTAAGGCAACAGAGAAGCAGACTTTTTTTCTGCAGACTAATATGTGAGGGTGTGTGTTTGAATACAAGACAGGTGTATCAATGTGTGAATGAGTCTTTGTGTGCTCAGCGTGGGGAAGCGAAGACAGAACTGTAGCAATGGGGTGAAGAGTTCAGACAGCGGACAAGAAAGAAACCAAAGAGGGAGAGAAAAGTAAAATAAAAACACAGAGAAACTGAATAATGAATATTTCAAGTTGCCTACAGTGCACTGCCCTGCCACATCAGCCAAACCATGTGTTTTACAAGTGGGTAACTTGATGATTCATTTAACAGACTTTGTCATCTTCACTAAGACATGATCATTGCTGAGTTCTGATTTACTTGGCTTTGCTGGAGCTGTCGTTCAGTTTTCGCACACAATGTGTAAAACTTATCCACAAACAAAAACCTCTGAAGACTCATTGTCACTGAAGTCGTCCTCAAAGCTACTCATGGAGAGAGCTTAAGCAGTCAGCATGGTGGGAGAAGTAGTTTTGTCAGGAACAAACTAAATAAATTTTGTTCACATGCCCATTTTCATGCATTAAGGACACATGGCTGGCTTGGTGGTGTATGCTAGTGGTCCATCAGTTTTGGAAAGTTCCAAACATTTTTCCATTCTGACTACAGGAAAAGAGCCTTCTGATGCCTCAAAGAGCACTTCATACATCAAAGGCAGACTTAAGAATGACTAGCTGGCATCTGAGGATATTTGGGTTGGAGGAGAGTGTTGGAAGAGTTCAGGGAATAAAAAGGGCAGGTGATGGACTTTCACATACAAGCACACATGACTGTGGAGTTCTTGTCCAGGCTATATTTTTACATTTCAGTCTTAATATTCTGCATTTTGTTTTTATAGTGTGCAGTCAGGCTCTGTGTTTGCTGAAAGCCTTAAGATATGTATGAGTGACAACTTGGGTTGAGAGTCATCTGAACACAGGATTACCAAAACATGATTGAGGTTTTGTTTGCTTCATTTAACACTTACTCTGTGCGCAAGGTTGCAACATGGAGATGAATGAAGCTGAAGAGAGAGGGATAAGTAGAACGCAGAGAAAAGGGGGGGGGGGGGGATGGAGAAAGAGAAGGAGCAGTGCCTGGTGCTATTGTCCCATCTGTCAGTTGCTGGAGGGGGAGAACAAAGAAAACTGGTGGGCTGTAGCGTATCACATGTCTGCCTCACTCTCTGACTCTTTGCTCTGCTATTCACTCACACACTCAGCACATTCACTCTGGGAGATGTGTGACTCCGTTGCATTTGTCCTGTTTCCCAACCCCCCCTTCTGTCTTTCTCATTCTTGATCTTTTACCCTCTATC
Organism: Monopterus albus; assembly: GCF_001952655.1. NCBI lineage: Eukaryota > Metazoa > Chordata > Actinopteri > Synbranchiformes > Synbranchidae > Monopterus > Monopterus albus. The sequence continues at coordinate 809,620 of NW_018128109.1, read as the reverse complement.
CTCCTGACGATCTTCCCCTGTTTACTTCTTCCAGAGGCAGATAGGGTTTGAGCAGGTGGAAGGCAGGCCTGTAGGTATAGGAAGAAAAGAATCAGGAATGGTTGGAGGAGGTGGAGATGCTTGACTACCCACCGGGTAAGGAGGGCGCTGCACGGCCAGTACACTCTGTACCTGTCCCTGGGTGCTAGGGAGGAATGGGGGTAAGATACACCTGTCCTCTGAGGAAGCTACCATTGGATGAATGAGGAAATGAGCTGTAGGGAATCACACTTATTTCCTGACCTTTGAGGAAATGGGGGCGGAAAAGGGCGTCTTTTTGCCCCGGTGGAGATAAGGAAGAAAAGAGTGCCATGCAGTCGACCGCAAAACCATCATGTCATAGGAAATTGATTACATCGGTGTTGTAAGTTTGAAAATGTCCTGAATACTTCTGAGGGGAAATGATCAGTTTGCATTTGTTGCCCCACTCACCATCCAGCTGGTACTGCATTTTGACTCGACTTGCACCATCCAATTGCAGCAAGGCCTCTGTAATCAGCAGGCCACCCAGCTACACAGCAGAGCAAGCTTTAGACGATGAAATGTTTGACCAGATGAGTCCATTGTTATGGTAACAAATCAGTGCTCAGAGAGTCATACAATGGACTACTACTAATTTCCATGACATAACTATGAAACATTCTGTGTCCGCCTCTGGAATTATACAGGCTAAATGGCCTATGGACAGGATCTACTTGAATGGAAATCCCCATGCAAGGGTCACAGCTGTACTCTTCTTTCCTTCTTCTGTACTACAGTCTGTAAAAATCTTTGTGGGAGAATTTTCCCCTGTACAGTTAAAGGAACATTTGTTGCTTCCAGAAACAGTCCAATAAAAACAGACCTCTGCCTCGCCTTCTGTCATCTCTTGCTTTTACTCTCTTGTTCACTTTCTCTTTCCAGCTTCTTTTTCCCCCTCTAATGCTTTTTCAGCTTGTCTTCGCTTTGAACAAGGCAGACCATTCTTTCTCATATTCTAAAATGCTAAGAACCAGTGATGAGCAAATGCTTAATGTTAAACCTGCCTTCACATGTTCCGAATTGACTGCTTCATTGTTATTTAGTGGATAATTTATCTATAGGCACAAGTAATGCACAGTGTGCACTGTCCCCATAAGAAATATAACAATAAATATTACAAAATGGAAGGACATTTTCAGTTTGAACTCTAGAATAAGACTAGCACAGTAACATGGGTAAGGTGGCTATATTTACACCCAGAGCGGTCCAGATATACAGAGAACACAACATCTCTAAAATCTCTACAGCCTGGTTTAATGTGAGCTATTTGAGGATTACTGCTTTCCTATCTGGTCTTTCTTTGAAGAGTAAGCCTTTGTCGTGTTAATCCACTGATTCCTGGCACTCTATTAGCAGGCCTGGATCAGACTTTACACACAGGAACACCTACCTCCAAGGTGATTAGAGGGGCCTCTTCTCCAACTGGCATTACATGTTTGATGAGAAAACCTCCCACATTGTAGAGAGACTTTAATGTGTAGAGGCGCGTGTCCTCTATTTGTGACAGCCAGAGAGCTGTCTTATGGTACATCTACCTCTGCCATACTCTTCTCTCGTTCTCACACCTTTCATCCATTCTTATTGAATTTTTTTTTCCATGCCATGTGTTAATGATAGCAGACTTGTCCCTTCATAGTGTAGACTTGAGGTTTTTTTTCCTTGTGAAAACTTTACAGTTCTCTAGAATCTTCCTTACTGATTTTTCAAAATTCAATTCAGAGTTGTACCAGTTGTTCCAGGCCAAGCACACAATATGTTATGCAAGACTTTCATAGAGTATGTACAAACATTTGCTTAGAGTGACAGTTGTCTGGAAATTTGTTGTGCTTTGCATTTTCAGCTGGAGAGCTAGGGTTTCTGCCATTTTTTTAAAGTACTGTATTCTCCAATATCTACATAAATGCAGCATCAATTTAGCCTCATAACATGTGTGACTAGATTTTTCACCAAAACTTTAATAGCACTAGCTAAACTATAAAAACAGGAAATTATTGGCATAGGCTGTTCTGATGAGCAGGATTGGATTCATTAATTTGTACAGGCAAAAAGTTAACATAACGCTTTAAAGGTATAATTTAAGTTTCAAAAGGCCTGTGCACAGCATGGGGCATTGAACACACTGTTATGTTTTAGTCCCCCTCACCAGGAGGGTGAGGGAGAACTGGGGTTGGACTCAAGATGGCTGACCCAGGTGCTAGTACAAAAAAGGTGGTTTAATGGAATAAAAACAACACAAAACAGGGTCCATAATACATACAACAAGGGAAGGGCAGTGATGACTAAGGAGACCAGGATGGTAAACACACAAACTAACAACAGGACCTAGAATAGCAGGAGGATGAGAACGGACAGGTGAACAAAAAGAACCAACGTAAACAAGGCAATCCACAGCACAGGGACTGTCAGCGTGGAAGACAAAGCACGTAAATTCTGTGTTTCTAACCGCATAATTAGCGTGATAAGGTCAAGCCAAAACGCACAGAGACTGTCAGCGTAGCATCTTAGACACGTCTTTAT
>NW_018128109.1:796410-806915 GCF_001952655.1 Monopterus albus | reverse complement strand
CCGGGAAAAAGGGAGAGCATGAGAGGAAAAAAACAAAGAGAGGCAGGTCGCGTCGAGTGGACCTGACACACAGGTTATATTTATGCCAGACTATTGAACACACCTTGCCAGAGTTATTCACATGGGATCCAACAAGTGTAGTGAGGCACACAGCTAAAGCACTGAATGCAACAGAACCTTATATAAGTTTATAAGTACATGTGTAAAACGCACTGAAGGCAACTCAGGGAATCTCTCTTTTTCCTGTTTTTCCTCCTTTTGGGCTCTGACAATTAAATTTACAACAGGTCTAATGTCTAACAGGCTGGTGATCCAATATGTTTACTATACTAACCCCTGAACAGTGGTATCTCTCAGATATGTCATGTCAGACGTGTTAAACCTAGGTAGGGAACACACTTGCAGAACAAGGTCAGACCGCATATGTTGATCCATTTACAGCAACAATTGCTACAAAAAATATTATATATATTTTATGTCCTTACACTTGAGGTTTTTTTTGAGGTCAGAGGTTTTTATAGTAGTTCTTATAAGTTAAGGCACAGTGTGTTTTTATGCAAAGGTGTCAGCCCTGCACTGAGGAAATACAATATAGTCTTATGTGCAATGCAATATAGGAGGTTGTTATCCTACGCCGTTGTGTGATGGGAAGATAACGTGGTTCCCTCAGCTATTTGTTGACGGGATACAGTCTGGCTTTCACCTTTGACTCCTGCCAGTAGCCAAGCATAATCTTCTCACCTCCTGCTTTGTTTGTTTTTTCTTCTTCCTTTCTCCCTTTGCACAAAATGCTCACATAAATAAATCATATAAACGATTTGACTGTTTCTGTTTTCTCTTTCATTTTTTAAGCAGTTTTTTCTGGTGCAACTGTCAGAGTTGGTCCTCAGTCTGTTGTTGCTCTGTCAAAGAAGATTGATCATTTCTTGGCACAAATGTCTTGTAACATGTCAACTGCCATAAAACGTGTAATGTTCATGTATACATTTAGGCAGTACAAGGACATGAATTACTTCATCTAAACTAAAGCTCTGCATCTCACCTCCACTCTTTGTTTGCTGACATTTACACAGTGGGTTTCTTTTTACCAATCATCATGTGCATTTTCAGTTCGAAAGCTTAATGAAATTACCAAAAATAAAAAAAAAATCTTGGCGCATCAGAAATTGTAAAGTTACTGTGGTGATAAAAGCAAAAAGCAACAAAGTGCAATGAGGACAACAAAACATTCCTCAAATTACTACAAGAAACAAACAAAACAAAAATATCATATTTTCATCATGTTTTTCTATGGTTTTTACAGTTTGATGATTGAGTGAACCTCTGTTAATTACATCATCCTCTTTTGCCTCTGGTTCTTCTGCAATTGTTTAATGGTACTTCACAAAACTATTGCCACCACATGTTTACTGTGAAAAAACAGCTCCCACAATTTGCAGCAGTGCATGGAAAAACACAGAGTCAAATTTTCTTTTGCAAATTTTCTCAAAATGTATTTTAAAGAAATACTCTTATTACCATTTTCTTGAAAAGGGTTGGAAGGTTTGACCCAGTTTGTTACTAAAACATCGTGAAAAATATGAATGTTCCTGCTCTGTCTACCCTCGCTTTAATAGATAAAATCTCCAAAGTGTGCAAGGTCAGTCTGTCTTTATCTTATTTATACTGTGTGTGTCTGGGTGTGTGTGTGTGTGCGTGTGTGTGGGTGTGTTTAAGCCATGACAGGAATTTGCTGCATGAATGTGGGAGTATATGTCCAAATGAAAAACATTAAATTACCAAGCTGACCTGGCTCACATGAATTTTGTTTGTTTGTGTGTGTGTGCGCGCGCGCATGCACACACTTGTGGTGTGTATTAGTGCTCCAATTATTTCTGCTGGCAAAGATTAAGATGCTAGTGAGACTACAGGAATCCAGGGGTCAGAGGTTACCACTCCATTCTCTCCTATCCCACACACGCACACACACACACACACACACACACACACACACTTATGAAGACGTTCCTTACCTCAGTAACTCCAAGTTTTGTCTTTAAAACTACAAAGCCATCTACTCTGCTGCTACTCTCCAGCTCTAAGAAAAACAAAAGCAAAAGGACAAGAGTGGCTGCTGTTTCCATAGTAACTAATCCTCAGCCCTCCCCGTGGGAGCATACAGTGGGAGGAGGTGGTCAGCAGAAGGGTCAGTGGGCAGGTCAGCAGGTTCCTGTCTTGTTTAGTATGAGGCTGTGGAAGAAGATGAGTGAAGGGCTGACATGGGGAGAAATACAGAAGAGAAAGGGCAACCCCTTTCTTACCCTTACAATCTAATGTTCCTCACTGTACCTCCTGTAGTGAAGACAAAACACTTTCTTTAGGATAAGATGGGAAGGAAGGCAACGAAAGACAGAGGTTAAAAGGGGAAGAAGAAAAGAGTAGAAGAAGAAGAGAAAGAATGAATGGATGCATCTCCATTACACTGTGATCCTGTCAAAGAGCCCAGTGACTAAACTGAGATTACAACTTTAACTGACCCTGAGCCTACTTATGCCTGACCACCCTTTAATTCTTTCCATACAGTCAGTCTGCTTCCTATAATTTACACACTTTCTTACCTTACTCTCTAAAACCAGACCAAGGGCTTGGAGAGCAAAAGTTTTCAGCACCAGCATGCACACAGGGAACATGTCAGTCAGGGGTCATGGTGTAAGGAAGCAGTGGCTGACATTCAGAAACTCCTGTCTCAGAATTATGCACATTATACTCCTTGGTTTAAAATACAAATCTGTATATGCCAAAAAAGAAGTGAAGTCATGGTTGTCATGACTGATGTCATGGCTGTATTGGGAGCAGCGCTGGCTTTGCCAACTGATGTTAGAAAGCAGACTTTTGTCCTTCAGTCTCTGGGCTATCATGAACCTTTCAAGGCAACAAGGCTTAAAAAAAAAACTAAAAACCTTGGCTTCTATGGAGATGAGTTAAAACTCCAATCACTGTTGACAAAGGTGCAACAGCATCACTTTTAACTCTGTTCAAACCCTTCATGTCAAGTAGAAAGTTTTTTCCAAGCTAAACAGAGCGTCTGTTCACATAACTTGTGTATGTGAAATGTTTGACACTGGTGTTTGCATCCTGTTGCATCTGTTCTGTGTTTGCTAATGAAGAAACACATAGCCCAGTGCAGTGGTGTGGTTCAGTGATGTTTTTAATCATTTTTGAACAACAACAGAGGTCTGTGGCCCAGATGAATAAGATAATACAGGACTGACAAACTGACGGACAGTGATTGTCGGTTTTAATCTCTGTATGAGGACTGTTGGAAAATACTGCTAATATCAAAAATGACTGGCCTTATCCTTTTAATTACTGCTGATATGAGGTACGGTCCTGATCTCTGACTGTGTTCAGTAAAATTTACTGAAATACACATGAATCACTCTTAAATTGTCTGTAAAATTCATTAGTCACTGTGACCTTTGACACCAGACTATCCAGTCATGAGGATTATAGTGTGTCCGTGTCTGATGATAGCCTAATGGTAAACTGTGTTTGCTGGAATTTTTATTCAGAGAACAGACAACTGACCTTGTGCTTAATGTAGTTTTGTAAAAGAGACTGGTGGAGTACTGAAGCAGATTCTATGTTGTTTCTTGTGCAGCATCTGTTTCCTACATCTGCCTAGAATAAATACATCCATTTTAATCTGTGGAGACTGACCAGAAAGTGTGTTTCTTTATTCACCAATCTGTGAACAATAAAAGCATTTTGACATTCAGAACATGATGACATTTATCTAAACAGTACAACAAGAATTTTCATTGCATATCAAACCTTTACTTTGCCAGTTTACACAAAGTCTTGAACCTGACGCTGCGCAATACGTTGCCATGCCAAATATTTAGTGTCTTGCATCTCTGTGCAACTTTTGGATGAGTTTCCAGAGTTAAGTCATAATGATTTGACTGTGGAGTGAGAGCGTTTAAAAGGAGAAGTTCGAACATGTCCAGTCACACACCAGTGGTTAGATTCAGAGACAGGGGGTTATAAAATAACAGCTTGGTTTGTTTAGCACACAAAACAACCGTTGCTAGGATGAACACACACACACACACACACACACACACAATCTCACGCAGATGCATTTACTAAGATCACAGAAGGATGACAGAAGTCATTAAACCAGGTGTCCTTGACATGATTATATCTGTCGAAGATATTTTTAGTAAATAAGTAGTCAAGTGTAAACTTGAAGGGAGGGTGCGTGGGTAATTATTACATAAATAAATTGCTTCCATCTGAATTAGGAACTGAAACATCTGTACCCACATAAAAACCTATGGACCATAAAAATGATGCAGTCTAGTCATCATACCACAAAAGTGAATTTAAAAAAGCGCATTTAATCATTATTTACTGAAATGATTACTATTTGCAACATGCTGAGCATCCAGAATGGCTGCAGAGAAATTAGACTGTCCTGTAAAATACAACATTATATGTTGTTTTTGCCAGCAGGTTATTATGACAAACTGTTATGTGTCATAGTTTGGTGGTGGCCATATTAATTATGACACAATGAAAGGAGTAAGTAATGTGACGTATTACATAGAGACACAAAGTCAGAGTTAAGAGCAGGATGGTGTGGATGGCTAGGTACACAAAACAGGATTCAATTCCGGTATGTGGCTTGTTTCTCAAGAGTTTTTGTTCCTAAACGTAACACCATGACTCATTTCCAGCCATTTAATATTAGGTTAGCTTTACACTAAACATAACTACAAATAGTCTGTAATTATTTTAGAATGATAAAACCCAAGAGCCTCCTCCTGAAAACCAGAGGAAAGTTCATGATTGCACACAACTTCTGTTGCCGGTGTTGTGCCGAAATCTGTTCATGCAATGTGGGTGTGTGTGTTTTGTTTTTGCTTTTTTTTTAACTGAGCATTACATCCCACTGCGTAGTGGAAATGTCAAGGTCAGTAAATTCAATCAGTGATCGCTGCGTCCACCCCCACAAATCCCTCGCATTACAGGCGAACAGGTAGCCTTGTACCGATAACATCATCATGAATCATTAATCTGCTCATTAACCAGCAACACATCACATGTGGCAGACACATTGGCCTCAAGCCGTCAAAACAAGCAGGCACAGCGCTCCGGAGGAATCCGGCATTGATGAGCTGCTCATTCACTGCCCCAGGGTTCTTTACTGACCGGCCGTTTGTAGGTTTCCAGCTGCTCCATTCACACCAAGTTAAACCCAGTCAGGTAAAAAAAGCAAGTGCCTGTACAGGAACATTCCTGGACATGCTGTAACCTCAGACCCTGTATTTTTCTCCACATCCTCCAGTCACAGCGCAGCAGCAGGAGGTCAAATACATATCCACAAAAGTGTGTGCAGATGAAAAATTCTGCTTTTAAAATGGCACCAGTGGGTGTCAGACAAGCTCGCATGAACACGCACAGCCTGGAGAATATGACCATTCAAGAAAATCTGTGAACTATTATGTAAGACTCCACATAGCTGGAAAAAAAGTCTCACTAGTGAGAGTTCATGAGACTTGTATAAACCAAGTTACTTCTGCATAGAACAGGTACACCTCGTTTTTGACCTTTCAGTTACATCTAAGATGATAATTCATCATTGTAACATTGTAGATAAGTCAGAAAATACAAAAAAAGCATGCCATGGGCTCTTTAAACTAACCAAGTAGTTTGTGTGGCAAAATGTAATGAAACTGTGCTGGTTTCATAATCAAAACATCATATTTATGACAGTTTCCAGGATGACCATGTTCCAGTAACTTGCTGCTAGCCATCCATTGTGTTTATAGCTGTTTTCATAATAGCAAAGGTCCGTAAACCTTGGTAGTGTATAGCTGTTTTCATAATAGCAAAGGTCTGTAAACCTTGGTAGTGTGACATATAGGTTGTTGTTAATATTGGCAGAATTGTTACCATTCCTCCCGCTACCGTAGGAGTGCTCCTGTGGGTATGAGACTGTAGGGACAATATGGGTCCTACTTATTGGAGGACTTGTTGAATGAAATGGATTACAAAACAAAAGTACATTCAAAAGTTTCAGTGGAAGTACCTTTTTCACCTGTGGAATCTGGTCAACCTTCAAATCCACTGTAAATGACCTTAAATCAAATTGACTGTGATGGATAACTCTACCATCTAAATGTTAGTTTAATGTAACATTAAAGGTACAATTAAAGTGATTTTACATCTTTTTTTAAATTTGTTTTCCTCTTCTGTTTTTTTTTTTTAACTCTCTGTATCCTTTGTCTCTTTTTTCACCTCTTAACACTATTCCACCTCTAATAGTGATTCACATAGAACAAAAATGTAATGGGAAAATTAGCTTTTGTAGTTCTTACTCATTTTTTCTGAATTCATGAATGCGATAAACAAGACTTTAATCTCCACCCAAAATGCCTACAAGGCAATCAGGATGTTTTAAAGCACACAGATTGATATTAACGAAATCAATCCTGTAGACAGTTAAATAAATGAAGAAGATGACAATGATTTCATCTGGCGACAGTGAGGTGGGGTGCATTAGCAGAGGCGGTTATAATCCCACCGGCCACGGTGTCTGGGAGGTGTGAAAGATGAGAGGCTTTCAATGGCTTACATTTCACTCATATACAGAAAAATTCAATAATTGCTAACAGCATCAGAGGTAAAACAGAAGGCTATAAAATCAAATTTTCATATTGTGCACAGATTCTCCAAGCCTAAAATTACATTTCACTAATGCATACACACACAGATTTACCTCCTGTAGCCTGAGGGAGGAGAGGAGGTAGAGGACAAGGTGGAGGAGAAGACAAAAACCTCAACAGTTTACCCACAGGTCCTCCCCATCCCTCCCTTCTTCCTCCCTCTCTGCCTTTTGGGCATGAGCAGTTGTCGTTCTGTCTGTCATATTAGAATAGAAGAGAAAGAGGATAAGTAATATAATACACGAAACTTAATATAAGTGTAGGTCATTGTACCGTAGTTTATCATGCATCTGTCAATCTGAATTGGGCTGCTGAAGAAAAAAAAAGTGTAATAAAGGTTTTGTTTTTATGTTGTGGAATAGAAGCTTGAAGTTATGTGTGTATGCATGTAAATGCGCCTCTTTCACTACATGTAATAATGTGGGACACAAAAGTCAAACAGCCTCACATTCAAATAAGGTCCAAATGCTCACAAAGTAGTCAAACAGCCTCACATTCAAATAAGGTCCAAATGCTCACAGCAGCTGCCTTAGTGTATGTCTTTATATGTCGCTTAGATGCAGTTAACTTACAGTATTATCAAAGCTCATAGAAATGAGATCCATACCTATGAAAATTAGATACAAGCGTTTAAATCTACTGTTTTTTTTTAGTAAGTGACAACACAAGTTAAGATGCAACAAAGGTGGAGTGTTTGACTTACTGTGACAGTGCCCTGGGTGATTTTGGATCACATTATGATTCAGAAATTGGCTCATGGCTTATACAGACTTATTGCTATTCTACTGTGCAGTGACCCAATAAGGTCTATATTAAATTTCACTCACTGGTGAAAGACACTGAAGGTTTGAAACAAAAAGAGACAAAAAAACAGAGACTTTAATAGTGAGCTACTTGTGAGAGCACCAAAGGGGAAAATGAGGTTAAAAAAATGAGGCAGATGAAAGTGTGTATGGGATAAAAGCAGAGAGGAGGAAAGAGAAAGTTAAGCAGAAGAAGAGAGAAAATAATGGAGATAGAGAAAGATAAGAGTGGAGAGTCACCTGTGGTTCCCATGGTACAGAGAATGAGCTGCTTGTGCTCATAAGGTTGTGTGTGTGTGTGTGTGTGTGTGTGTGTGTCAATAGAGTCCCCCAGAGCGCTGAGACCAAAGGGGTCTCACCGTGACACCTATTGTCCCCCAGAAACATGACACACCACCAGAAAGCGAGAAGGGGCTGGAGACCACATTTCACTTACTTCTCTCTGTGTTATAGTGACTGTTTGCCTGTGTCTCTTTTTATGAATGTGGAAAGTCAAGATGGTCATATTCACCTTAAGCATCTACTTCAGTTTTGGTAAAAAAATACACGAGAGTTACACTGGTCACCTGTAAATTACTGGTGTTAATGAAAAAACATGCAATGAATGAAAAGATAAATGGAGCGGGGAAGTGTATAGAAAACATTTGTATCAAAATCATGTCAAAAACTAGGCTTACAAGTTTTAAAAAATGTTTTAGTCTGAATAAACATTTGTAAAACCCAGCTGAAGGAAATAACAGAAAGAAATCTTGCAAATAATTGCCCAGATCAGCTGAATGAAACAGAAATATAGAAAATCACATGTAAAGATGAAAAGTTCAGTAAAATGCCTGTAAAATACACCATCCTAATATTTAATGCATATTTTACATATGTTTGTAAATAGTGAGCAAACCTTTAGATTTATAATTATTTTGTAGAGGCACAGTGTTAATTTCTTTGGTGCATTTTTTATTTTATTCTATTTTATTTTAGCCTTTTATTTATATAATTAGTTACCAGTCTGGTCAGTGATATTGACTGTTTGCCATATTGCGAGCTAAAAGCAAATGGTGCAGAGAAAACCACTCTAAGTGGAAAACTGGTCAGAGATGATACTGTATACATTGAAGTTTACAAATTTAGTGACTGATTTTGGGATAAATATAGATACTGACACACCTGAATCTTCAGTTTGACATTTCAGAATTTATACATGTTGTTTTTAACTCTCAATATAACACCTAGAATTTACAGGTGAACAGCATAACTTTGACCCTTTTGGCTTTCCATATATCTGCATGTGTGTGTGTGTGTGTGAATGTTTCCACATTTACTGTACTGGCACCTTTTGTGTGTGTTAATACAGACACACACACTCTCTAAAACTGAGACTATACTGTATTTTGAGTTTGTATGGGAGCATAAACTCCCTGTGTGCATATTTCCATGGTAGAAGGTGAAATGTAGCAGATCATTGCACTGTGCCAGGTGTTTGCCTTGGCCACACTTCTAAGGCCCTGACACACATTTTACAGAGTCCATGGAGAAACAGTGTTAAAGTTTAGTTTATTTTTTATTTTTGAGGAGTTTAAGAGTTTAAACTTTCTCTTTTTCTTGCACTCACATGATTGTCCTAATGCCATGAAGCAGCTGCTGATGTACCACAGGCCTACTTTTTGTACTCTTTGAACTGTGTACAAAGGAAGTGCCTTCGAGCTTTTATAAGTACTATATTGACATTTAATAAATGGTTTGTAACACACTTAATGTAGTTGAACAGGGATAAATACATTTTAATTGTTTAATGTGAAAAATGAAAGTTTATACATTATCATCTACTTATACTGCCCACAAGAAGAGTTATTATAGTGACCTCGAGGTGCAGAACAAAACATTATATGAAACACAACAATATTTTAATTTAAAGGGCAGAAACAACAGTTATAGCTCAGGACTAGACTGAATCAAAGTCAAGACAATACAAAAATAAACTGCATAGAATATGAATGAGCTTGAAAGGATGGAAGAAGATTTATGAAATCATAATGGGAAATTTTATTGAAGGCCAGTATTATGATGTCATTCTTAATAACATACCATAGTGCTGGCACCCTGACAACATGCCTGAAAGAGGGAGCTCTGACGATACGGAGCGGGTTTTCTTCAACTGGCAGCAAAGTGTCGTGCTATCAGAGCTGCAGAGATCTGGCCAGTTGTTTGGATAAAGAACTATGTGGGTGACTCGGAAGCAAAAGCTTGGACTGTGTGTTAACAGGGATATGGTACTATAAATGCTTGGTGAACTGAATCCATGCAAAACCCCATCTTGGAAATGCTTTAGATTTATTAGATCAGTATTAGTATAAACAGCAGCCCTTTAGTTTCACATTTGTCCTATAGAGGACAGTTGAACAGCTCTGAATGGTGGGTCAAATAATTTAATCAATACAACCAAACATGTACTGAATTTAATCAAAATGATGATATATTGTTGACAATAGCAGATGGATGTTTTCCAACCATGTTAGCAGTTAGTCCATATTTTTCCCCATTAATTTAGGCTAATTTTTATGAAAATCTGTGTCAGTCTGATCTCAGTTACCATAGAAACATATTAGTCTGGTCCAGTTCAGGTTTATTCATTCATTCTGCCAGAGTGAAGCACAGTGTTTTCTCTAAAGTTCCTCCCTGAAGGTTCCTCTTTACTAATGCTCTGTGAACATGAGTCAGTTTACAGGTTTAAATCAGCCTGATACCTGAGTTGTAAAGTACAACAACAAAGGAAACAACTAAGTAAACCTCGTATTTAGTGCTTAAAGTGTAAATATGAAGTGCTGCCTACTTTTCTAAACCCCATATTTACATGTAACGCACACAAGGATGTGTGGTATAAACTAAACAAAGATTGGAATACAACTGGAAATTAAAGGAATTCAGAGTGTTGTGTTTATTTATTTAAGATTAAAATTCATACAGCATCTGTTCAATGAAAGGAAAAAAAACATTC
>NW_018128109.1:783205-796372 GCF_001952655.1 Monopterus albus | reverse complement strand
CCAACTTTGGTTGTCTATGCCCAGGTTTTGAAATATCTAGAATTTTTTTTACCACTACTTCAGTAAAAATGGAGCAAATTGAATTTTGTTTTTAATGCTCACAGCAAAGAAAAATCACATTAAAATAATTGAGTAGTTAAATATCCTTCCAGAAACAGTGTCCCTATAACTGTAGATAGACCCTACTTTGACCTACTTTCTATAGAAGAAATAGTCCCAATAAAAAGTTTTGACAGTGTGGTTGACTAAGGGTAAGTGAGAAAACATGTTTTTAAGTAATTTGGGTGAACTGACCCTTTAAGGCAAGTAGATCCCTAATGTGGAAACCATTATACTTGCATGTTTTATTACCACATGCATGATTTATTGTGCTGCTGCTTCTATCCAGACTTCTGCTTTACATCTTATTGATTCTGTGCCCTTTGTGACACACACACAGAATCCAAACACTGGTACCCAGAGCGCACCCGGTGCACAGCAAGAGTAATTTAAAACAGTGACAAATAATGCAGTTTTCTTAATCAAGTTATGCTTACTGTCATTATGACCACAAAGCATGTAAGATAACCTGGTTAAGGGGCTTACATGACATTAATCAGTGTAGTTACAACATGCACAACATGCAGAGTATTACCTTTCTCAGACTGTAATCATGTTATTACAAAGCATGTAAACATGCTCACTGTAATTTGCTCTGGAGTGTCAGCTAAATGCTTACAGGTTGATGTTATCTGAAAGAAAGGGAGAGCAGGTTGTTTTGGGTTTGCAACAGGCTGTGAGGTCAGTCTCACTGTAGGAATAGTGGTTGGAAAACTCGAAGTATAGCTGTGGCGAAGATATTGTAGAAGTTGTCACGAGGTGGGGGTGGAGGGCGCTGGAAGGCTGGTTGGTTGGAAATATGTGTTTGTGAGTGTTTGGGTGGGGTGGGTGCACGGTAGATATAAGTGTTTGGAGGGGGTTGACTTGAAAGAATTGAAACTGTGGCTCCTTTCTTTCTCTGGGCCTTATCAGGTTTCCTAAAGGCTGCCAGCAACAAAGCAACACAAAGCCAAAAAGAGATGGAGCACAAGTTGGAGGGGTTGCAAGCATATACTGAGGGGCTGGTGTGGGGTGGGATAAAGTGAGTCTGGAGGGAGAGAGGGGAGGAGAAGAAGTCAGAAGGAAAAAAAAAGGCCTGGGGAGTAAGTGGGGGTGGGAGGAAGTCTAAATAGGTGAGAAAAGTAAAGAAGACGGAGAAGGAAGGTAAGGAAGGAGGAAAGAAGAGGTAAGAGAGAGATTTAAAAAGTCTGGGGGCCCATGTCTGAAAGTCAAAGTAGTCCCTGTCTTTCTGTCTCTTTCTCTGTCTCTTTTTTTTTTCCTCTGGGAGCCGTCAGGATAATGGATTGTCACGCTAAATGGCCGGATACAAGAGGGCAAAGGGGTTGTGCCTGGGCGGGGAAGCCGGCAACGAGGGGGTAATTGTAGGAGGCAGGGGGGAGGAGGGCAGGTTAGAGAGATTGTGGGGAGGGAGGGGTAGCTATGGACAGACTGAGAAGTTGGGTATGCTTCCAAGTCAATTTATTCCCTATTAAGGAGCGCTGCCAACAACAACATAAAAGACTGGTTATTATTCTGACTCCGGGATCAGGTTTTCATCAGTTTTGCTTTCCAACTCTATGCTCATTTTGGTTTAACAAATGACTTTTAGAAACCCAGCAGTATCCCACAGAAACCTCACATTAATGTGTCAGGGTTTGGGATAAACATGTTTGTTTTCTGATTAACAGCAATGTATTTTTGATATCTGGCAATGCTTTTTCGGCGGTTTGGCTCAACCCCTTGGACTGGCAACAGTCCCATTTTGCCCCTGTTTATTATAAAAATGGGATAAAGGGATACACAAGTTTTATTGCTGAACATCAAGACAGCCTTTGGCCTCTATAAAAATTCTGGACAGGCACTTTGTTGTTACGAATACAATTTGGCGGCCTCTTGTAATATTTTTGACCATGTAAAAATGTGTCTTGGCTGTTGCTGTATTTTGAGCAGATCTTTCCTGGCCCGGTTGTATGGCGGTCGTTTTGTGGATTTATAAAGCTTCTGGGTAAGACTGGCTGTGAGAGTAAATTAGTGGTGGGTTGCACAACACGTACTTTCTTTATCAACAGAAACCGAATGCCTGTGTTTATAGACAAACAATGTCTCATCCTCATGCGTACCTGTTAAAATTTTGATTTCATATATTGTGATATTGTGTATTTTAACACAGCCTAGTTTAAATTCCTGCTCTCTTGATCACTTCTGTTTGCCAAACAGAGCTCCACTGTCCACATTAACAACAAGTGTTTATAAGAGATTTGACTCATTTAAACACCCTATTGTCTTACAATGGACATTCTCCTTCAAAAATACCAGCCAGAACACCAAGACAACCCATCACAACAAAAAAAAAAACACCACGGCGGCTAGTATTGATCTTGAAGATGTTTTCAAGGATGTGTTTCTCATTAATTATGGATGTGTTTGTGAGTAACATCTCAGTTTATTAAAGACACGATAGCTATCCTGCTAAAAAATGCATGTGGATCAGGATTTTTTTTTTAAAAAGTCTAATCCTTGTCTCGCCCTTTTTTCTTTTCTCTCCTTCCATCTCCCTTGCAAGTTTCAGATCAGTGCGGACTTTGATCTATATTTGATGTATCTCAATATCCAAATGTCAAGACGTCTCTATTGTTATTCCCTCTGACAATACAGAATCAATAGCTGACAAAGTGATGCTTTGAGTGTTGGGTTGTGTCTGTGCACATGCAGGTTTAGCTATGTGCATGTAGGGAGCAGGAAAAGTAGAATTTCACAAACAAAAGATGAACCGTAAAGGGAAACTAGATGAGAACAATTATATAAAACACTAATAAAATACAGGTATTAAAGGTGTAACTGGTTATTACTATTACTCATCCAACTTAGTGTATGAAAACTGAAAAAAATAACGTTCTTTTGTGTGTATGTGTTGGGGTTGGCGCTGGGGGGGGGCAACCTGAACCAACTCAGGCCAACAGAGTTATATAGCTGTATAATCATTCAACATATGATTTGGTGGAAAGGTATGTGGTTCCTATTTTTCATTTCCCATTCTCCTCTCACACATGAAAAGAATGAAAACAAAGGGGGAACACTGGGCAAGGGAGCAGAAATAACAGTAAAATAACACAGTAAGCTGCAGGAATGGAAAAGTGTACACTGGTATATATTTTCAAATCAAGCTTGAAAATGCTGTCAAGTTTAAGTAAATGTATTTTAAGAAATAATATCTGTGCAGGAAGTGATATCAGTCTTATTAGGCTTGCATAGCAGAGGCACAACACACCTAAATCTGTTATTTCTAATCAATAATCTTTGATATAGTAAGCCCAGGATTTGTGTAAAAATTTGTCATAGTCCCAGTTCTGGCTTTATGTTTCATTGCTTTTCACTCATTTGCTTCTTCAACATGTTAGCACTGTTAGAGGTCACATCATGTATTCATAAATCGGAGAGACAAGAGCTAATTTATGACGTGTCAAAGTCCAGAAGTCGCCAGTACAAAAATAGTGAGTGATATTTTGCCTTTAAATACATTTAGTGAGATAATATTGAATATTTAGTTGATTTTTTTGTTTGGTTTGGGTTTTTGAAAGGCTGGTTCTGATCACAGATGTGGGCGTAAATTTCTCACAGGAGCAAGTAAAACTACAGATTTAAAGTAAACATCAATTGTCAGTATTCCCCCCTCTCTCATTATGAATGCTCTGTCTCCATCACGGTCTTCCTCCCTGTCCTCAGGGCATTTTATTTCCTCCTGTTTGCATGTAACATGCTTTTAATTTACACCCAGTCCCTGTGTGCGTGTGCGTGCGTATACGTGTGCGTGTGTGCGTGCGTGCTTGGTAGTTGTTTATCCTCAAGCCTCAGAATAAATGTGTTCTTGTGCGTTTGTCTCTGTGAATGTATGCATTTATGAGGTATTTTCTGAGTTGTGAAACAGGAAAGTGAGCCTGATCATGTCCCATGGTGACGTCTTTTAACAGTATCTATTCTGCTTCCAGAGAATTGTCTCACTGGAACTGTTGGGAGAGTCAACCAAGCATGTGTTACCCCCCACCCCCCACCTCTCCTTCTCCCCCTAATACTCTGTTGTGCTCAGCTGTGAGAAAGATAAGTTGCTGCAATACCTTTATAATGGGTTGATGGTGCCTGGGGGTCTCTTAGTGATTTAAAATGCAACCAAGCATGGTCTTTGTGCACAGTTTTGTACAAAGATACTACTTTCTTTCTTTACTCAAACAAGCATCGACTTTTCTGTGTAATAGCTCCAAAGTAGACTGAATACTTCATCAAGCAAAGGCTAGCTCTGACAAAGACCATGTTTGGCTGAAATCCTGAGCAGAACAACCCACAGAGGGAGCAGGAATCTAATGAGAGCTTCTCTTTCCCATTGCCCTGGACCCCATATCTGATGACGTGTGGCTTTACAGAATTTACTGCTGTTGCTTTGCACCGATTAGGAATCTGCCCAAAAGCATCAGAGTTAAATCAGGGACTGCCAGCACAAAAAATGTTTCTTGATTGCACTTCAAACACATACTTAGCCTTTTCAACAGTTCCCGCTTGTGTATGCCATTGACCACATGGTCTACTCAGCAGTCAGGAGGCCTGTGTGATGCAATATTTATACAATTTTTTATAAATATTTATTGAGACATGAGTTTGAATACTTCCATGACACCTGCAGTGATGGCAGCTGATTCCAAGAAATAAAAAAAGTGAGGGTATGGAATAGGTATGAGTATTAGGGTCCAAATGATAACAAGATGGATGTGAAAAAAATTGCCTTCATCTGTACCTTGTCAGTTCTTCTCTGTCTCCCTTTCTTACTTTTTCTCAAATCACATCATATCAACAAGACTATATTTGCAGTGAGACTTTAATGCTTAGAATAATGCAGAAGACAGAATTGTTGCTCAGATTAAAAGTAACAATTTCTTTAGAGAAACTAGGACAAAAAATATGCATATGAATATTTTTTTAATTCTGAAAAAATATTTCTTTGATTGATCATTTTCAAGCCTTAATGTTTTAAGTAAATTATGTTATCCATGATGCCAATATTCCCATTCACTGTGTGTGTGTGTGTGTGTGTGTGTGTGTGGCTGCTTGGTGATAGATAACTGGTTACACAGTAGGACCTTTTTTGAGTGGAAACCATTTTTCTAACATGAAGCTATGCCTTCTGGTGGTTTTCTTTCACAATGGTTGTGACCTGCATGGTGATTCATTTCTGACCTACTGTACATGTGGGCTGCTTTACAGGCAAATTAAATGCTTTCTTTAGACTCTGCAGCCACCGAATCCTTGCCTTACAAGGTTGGCTGAAGCAATAATTCAATAAACCAAACACGGAGTAGAGCACTGCTTTCCATAGCATCCTGTACCTTGTAAACCTGTTCTTGAGCAGACTTGTTAAACTGGAAAACATACCACATCCCATTAACTGGCCACACTCATTGAGATGGATATTAATCAGTAGATTTATTTTATGTACAGTATGCATTTGTGCACCTTTTCATATCAGAATACATGCTTCTTATGCTGCATGCTGTGATTCATAATGCTGTGCATGCTGCGTTTGGTTGTATGTGCCGTATGTATGTGCACCTGGTATTACTTACATTGTGGAAACAAAAACCTGTTTACACACTCACGTCGTGGGGACTCATAGAAACCTTTCTCATAGAAACCAGATTTAAATTTTTAATTTGTTAATCTTACTGATGTTGGTGCTGTTAGTCACTGCCTGGCCACCAGGGGCAACAAGGGTTCAATGTCTTGACCAAGGACACTCCGACATGTGGGCTGGGGAGACCAGGAATCAAAACACCAACCTTCTGATTGGCAGACCACCACTCTATCATCTGAGCCCCCAGATGCTTGTCCCCACCACATAACTCATTGATCTTTAAGGTTACGACTTGGTTTAATGTTGGGGTGAGGTGAGGATTAGATTAAGTTTAGGGTTAGGCAAATGGTTATGGTTAAGGTTAGTGTGAATCATCAGGAAAGTAATGCAAGTCAATGTAAAGTCTCCACCAGGAATGAAAACACATGGGTGTATGTCTATGTAAGCTTGCAAATTTACAGTAACTGGTGTGTAGTAATGTCTCTACAAGGGCAGCTCTCCGAATCTGATTTGAGGCCCAAGCTGAAATGTATTGTTTTGATAGCTTAAGAATTTAAACCCTGATCACACCTCTTGACATTCACATGAATACACAAGAATTTAAACCCTGATCACACCTCTTAACATTCACATGAATACACACACACAGTGTCCTTTCAGGCATTTGCATGCATGTGCATGTACACATTCACAGAACAAATGCAAGCAATGGCAAACAGCGTAATGTGTGCAAATGCATTAGTGCGATCATGCGAGCACAGACTGGCACACTGCAAACAAGTGCTGATTCTCTGTCAGTCTGTCGGGCCAGCACTCTGCTTGGGACGCACATATACACACACAGGGAGGGAGAGTTTGTGCCAGTCTTGTCCTCTCTAGTCTATTTCTGAGGCGACGGGAAAATGATCAAAGCTATGTGACCAGACTCCAGGAATGACCTTCTAACTGTCTCAGGTGTCTCTTATTACACACACGCAAATACACACATATGCACACTTTTATTTATACAGTCAAACACCTAGTACAGGCTCACATATTGCTCTAATAATATGGGGAAAAACATCCAAAACATTTTTCTACATACACTGATTCATGCGTTTCTATATTTCAGCCACATTAGCGGCTGTACACCCTGTCCTCCTTCAAATACTTCAACACTCTGGAGTGTAGAGATAAATTTAAGTGGAAATAGCTGCAGGGACCTGTTGGTGTCAAGTATTTCCAGCTTGCACAGCATGTCAGCAATTTTTCTTCACCTCTTTTCTCAGTTTCAGTTGCTAATTGTGTCCCCTCCATCTCTGGCTCTTCAGTCCAAGCAAACACAGGAACACACTCCTCTCTCTACCACCTCTTTCTTCTCACAGCCGTTGATATGAAGAAGACATATAGATGTTTTCAGAAGAAAGCTGAATGAATGCCACACAGCTGTTGCAAGTTGCAACAGCCATTGCCAGAGGTCATAGCACACACCGTAATCAGCTTTCACTGCCATTACTTGCAAATAATTTATTTATGAGTTGAGTTGATTTTCATTAGAAAGGCTTTAATAAAGTAATGCTGATTGATTTTATCATTAATACTTCAAACAGTATGATGGCTTTGCCTCTGATATACTAGAAGAAGAAAGAAATTCCCAAAGTTAGCCAGTTTTTAGCAAAAGTATGGCCCGTTATTGTACACCAGAGTAGTTCATCCCTTCTCTGTTCGTAGTCCGTAAATCATTAATCTACAATAGCACCCTTATTGATATGCACGCAGAGAGGAGCAAATAAGCCAAGACACTGCAATTTATGGCTGTGTAGTAGTCTGTGGTGCAATAGAAAATAACACAGTAGCCAAATAAGGTCACAGCAGTGGAATCTTCACAGTAGTGGGCTGCAAAATGTAAATATCCACCCTTGGTTATCACATAGTGGAAAAGCACTGTGGCGCAGCAAGTATGAAGAAGTGAAACGGTGGAGCAAGTAGCAAACATCATGTTAAAGTATGATGTCACTTTTTGGTGTTCCACAACACACATCGCAAATACTCTCTGATGGTCTTTGATGTTCAGCCTCTGCAGAAACATGAGGCTGCCAGCCGGCTGCAGCCAACTGGGCATCTTACCCAACAATTCCTCATACTGGTCTCTGTTCTTTGTGTTGGTGCCGATCATACAATCCTCCCACAGGACAGTCAGCTCCAGTATAATCACCTGTCTAAGTGATTCAGGCAACAGAGCAATGTCTGCTTTACATTTTCGTGGCCAGTATACAGAGCACAGCATTAAAAATATGTTCTCTTGGCACACATGAGTATGCATGCAAAAGTAAAGGTCACTTCTTAAGCAGTTCTATTTATATTCAAAGGAGATGTGACTCTGGTCAGTGTCTGCTCAGATTTCACTCCTCTACACACACACATGCACAACTTTAGATATTGGGTCACAGCCTAGCTGAAAAGGCATTAGCCAAAAACTCTTTCTTGTGCATCACCAGAGGTGTTAAAAGTTGTATTGGGCTCCAAGCCAACAGCCATCTCTCCCTTTCTGTATCTCTCTGATTTCAACTTTTTCCAAGTCCCACTGATAACTTTTGGCTCCACCAAACCAGGACCACACATATACACTGACAGTGTTTTCATCTTCTGCCCAAAAAATATTGTCATTGATGCATGCCCACAAAGACAGTAGCAGTTACAGCTGTTCCTCTCATAAGCAATGTAACAACATGTTTAATTGCATGAATTTAGTATAACAAATAACTATTTATATATTGTTGCATTGATCATCCTTATTCCCATCCCTCTATCTCCTCTTTTCTCCCTTCTGGTGTGTTTGTGTTCTTTTCTCGATCCCAGGCCTCAGGCCATGGATCAGAAAGCACAGAGGTGATAAATGCTTCCAGGTCACCTCTCCTGTTTCTGGGGGTCAGGGAGCAGGTTTCTGCAGTGACAGCGACAACATGATCGTTCAGCTGAAGCGCCACAGTTGAACCTCTTGACCTGTTTGGTCCCTCATAGCCTTTAGTCTTTCAATCCTACAATCTAATAGTTCTATCAGTACAATATTATTACATCAATTCATTTAAAAATGAACAAAATGCAGTAAAATTCAAAGAATTTTGAACAAAATCCCACCTTATTTTATATCGGCTGCATTGTTATAATTCACACTCAGACACAAGACAACCCAGTCCCACAGCAAAATGTACAATAACAACATTGGTCCTCAAACTGTTCAATGGGCACTGAATGTTAGCTTCTCGATCCACACGTCAGTCCAGTTGGTGACAGTAATGCACCATTTTGTTGTTTGCCAACCACCATAAAAGTTAATAAATAAAACAATAAAACATGTGTAGCTGACTTTCTCTTGATGGAAAGAGAAAATGTGGGTTCTTTGGCCTGCTTGTGGCCAGTATAAATGTAGTACTTTGCAGATTTTTAAGTTAAACCAATGGACTGGAATGAAAGGGGACAAATTCATTTTTAGAATTTTAAATTTTTTTTCTATTGAATCCTTTGGTCATAATGACCCATTTCATGAAATATCCTTTTGCAAGGATACACCAAAATATACTGTTCTCTGCTCTGATTTTTTGTATATTCAGTGGCAAGCTTTGCCATCATGGTTTCCTAATAGTAGCTCTATCTCACATTGGACTCATATCCTTTTCCAGTACTTCAAACTGACTAATGTTTATGTTTAAACCAAGTCTGACATGTGGTGTGTTTCTGCTGCAGCCACCACAGAGGAAAGTCCTCCCTGGTTTGTTTGGGTTAGACAGCACAGGAATGAGGAGGAGGGAGGACAGAGAGATGGGGAGGATTGGGAGGTGAGGGGATGATGACAGGGGAATGGAAGGAGGGGGTGATTGAGCTTGGACAATGCTCTCAGAATTTTAAAAAGGGAATAGAAAAAGGCACGGGAGAAGGGGAGTGAAGGTTCAGGGGAGAGAATGGAGAAAGGGTGAGTGACAGACAGAGAAGAGAAAGGTGGCAGAAGGTGTGTGGAGGGGAGTGACTGGGCAGAGTTGAGGATAATTAAATGGAGGAAAGGAGTGGAAAGGGAATGAACAGAAGGAAAGTGAAAAGAAGGCAAAGGGGTGTGTGCGATGAGGGAATATAAGAATGAAGGGGGGAAAGAAAAAGATGGGGAGAAGGGAAAAGAGGAGGAGGAAAAGGAGGTGGACAGGGATCTTGGGGTTACATTCCTGAAGTGCACCCAGCCTGGTACTGCTCTGCTGCCCAGTGTAAACACAGTGAGAAAAGATAGACTGACAGCCTGTCACTGTGACTCGTGAGACAGAAAAAAAGCAAGTGAGAAAACAAGATGGATGTGTGTTTGGAACTAGTAAAATGTGTGAACGACAGAAAGGGTGAAAGAAGAAGAGGTGTACACAGATACGGTCAGGTGACAAATTAAAGGAACAACTAAAGTGTTGGGGTCACCACATGCTCCCAGAACAGCTTCGGTCTACAAGTCTCAACCACTCAATGACCCCTCATTCCCTTTGGATGGGGGCACTGTCATCCTAGAAGAGAGCACTCGTTTATTCAGGTTTTTCCTTTACTTTGTCACCTGTCTGTATGTACACAGAAAGACAGTTTGCTGTGCTGCATATATGTATAATGTTACCTAAAGCCTCAGTTAGACAAGACATCCTATAAACTCAATAGATTGACAAGAGCAAATGCCTTGCTTTGCCCCCTTCCTTTGATATCATCTTACATCTAGTCTACACACCTCTTTTCCTCCAATATAGCGGGTCTGTTCAGCCTTCTCCTGGCAGGCGACAACATACGGAAGTGAGAGAGACATTATGCATCTCTGTTGGAATCAACTGCTCATATTGCTCTGACACATTATGTGGTGAATGCATAAACATTGTTTCATTCCCCTATGCACATAAAAATAATGTTGCTTTTGACAAATATGATCAGGCTCATGGATGTGCACAACACCAGCTAGTATATCAGCCATTACATCAGAGGAACCACTTACACTGGTGTTAGTCCTACATCTAGTGGCTACTACATTGAATTGCAACTGAAAAGAATTGAGTAATACCTGACTTTTTCTGACTCAGAACCTATCGAATGCAAACCTCTTAAACAGTCTAAATTGGGTTATATAATCTACTGCAATAGTTCACTTTGAGAGGATAATGTAATTATGTAGTAGCATGACAATAAAACAAAGCAAAAATACAGTTACATGCAAAACATATGCTGCTTTAATTGATGGTACCTTTTAATGACAGAGAAAGTGAGATTTAAACAGTACTGTAAAGTTTATAAGAACTGGCAAATAAAAAAAATTTACAGCAGCCATCGTTGAGGAGTGTTCTGGGTGCGGGCGTGCATCACACAGATACAGGAAATGAAAGCAGCCTTTTGCCCTGGTAATTCTATGGAAGGACAAGTAACACAAGTATACCCACAGTGTAAACAGGGCAAACCATTTTTTAAATTAAAAAATAAATATATCATACAGTACATAAAGCATATATTTTATGAGAACAATCGTGAGAAAAATGTCAGAATTGTAAAAAAAAAAAAAAGACCAAAATATTAAGCAAGAGGGTAACGGTAATATATATTAAACAAACAAAACAAAATGCTTTTCTCTTTTTGTATTTAATATTGCACCTTATAGGAGAATACTGGTGTGTACTGCACACTACAGAAAATGTATCTGAAACAGAAAAAGTTCAGAGAACAAATTTACTGAATGTGCAAGCAACTACTAAATTAAGGAACTCCACTACATTTTGATAATTTAAAAAATATTTTCACAAGCACTAAACACAACAGATTATTTAAAAAATTGGCTACTACAGATAAGATTTTTAAAGTGCAACAACAATATACTGTATTTAAAATGATGTAGCAGGTGTAACAGTTCTCAGTGCTGCCTGCAGAGATGTGTTTAGAACTTCAGTATACTTCAAAGCTTAAATACAATCTTTTCAGTTTGTGATTTCACTATTCACATTGCTGGGCAGTATATTCCTGAGACTGTTCTGCAGTACGCAACAACAATCTCACCACAATGTGTTTTAGAGAAGTAAGCTACTCTCATTTTAATGACGCACTGTACTTCACCAGTAAAATGATACTAAAGTAAGTAGTTCCTCAAACACTTCAAAAGTCACCATTGTCACTGAAATGTTGACAGCAAGTGGTCCCTGGTGAGTCACTGACGACGTGGACTCTGGCCATTCCTGGCTTGTGAGTCACAAATGTAATGTACACTTCAGTGACCTATAGTTTTAGTTCTAGATTCTAGAACATGCAATCTTTGTTTCAGACAAAAATTGAATTGTTTTCTTCACAGCTTCATCACTCAAGGTCCCTCATTCTCTTTGTTTCCACTGAGGGCTGTTTCCTCCCTGGAGAAAATTAAAGGTCATGGAGAGTGTGAGTGATGTATATGATGCAAATTACAAATCAGAATGTTTTGAGGCATCTGGGACATGATTTCTTAATTACATATTTCTCTCTATAAAGTTAGTTGTTTCTAGGAAACATCCACTTACTCTGCACATCCATTTACTCTCCTGTCTTCTATTGCACCTCTGGCTGCTACTCCTGGAAACCAAAGAAACTGATGTGGGTTTTTACATGTCGAGTCATTGTACAAACAGAATATGCAAATGTGTGTAAAACAGCTACTTTATGACAAGTGTATTCTCTGTCCTTACCATTCTTTTTACAAAACACTGTCAATCCCACCATAGTAATGACAGCCACCACTGCACAGACGGCTGCTGCTATCACAATTGGACTGAAAGTCTCAGGTGACTCTGTGGATACACCTTCAGAGGAGAACAAGTGTATACCAGAGTCAAAAACATAATGTAGTTTAAATCATAAGCAATAAGATTTCAGTATGGTTTATATATATAGAGAGAGAGTGAAATCATCTGCAAGTGGTTTCTGGTGGTAACCGACCCTTTACATAGTTTTTATATTGTTAATTATTACATAAAAATAAAACATTGTTTATATTTTACTAGTTTGTGTCCCAGCATCCCAGAAATGATTTAAGTGGTGAATGCTACGTGATCATGTAGGGCTGGTTTTGGACACAGCCTCCTATATGTGATCAGTAGCACACTGGCTGAAGTGTGAACAAGCTAATCCACTGCAGTGTTTTTAGCCATGCGAGCGATATGGCTCTAAGGATGGTGTTAGGTATTTTTAGTCAGATAGATATTGGTTAGATACTTGATGTATTAGAAATGTTTAGTGTAGACAGGATGTCTAGCTCAGGCTGTTAAATGTATAGTCATTCTCATGAGTTGCTGCAGGTTGCTTATGGTCCAGGATAACTAGATAGAAAGTTGATGACTGTTAGAAGACAGGATGTTTAATATTATTATTATGATGTGTATAACTGTAGCCTTAGCCATAATATTTTCTTATGTTTAATGTCATGGCATGTCACTAGAGGTCGTGTTAGAATGTTTTAGCTACACACCACATAA
>NW_018128109.1:758781-783158 GCF_001952655.1 Monopterus albus | reverse complement strand
GGGGTTAGCCCGAAGTGATATAATGTATAGGCCTGTTGTGGTTCAGGGTCTTTCATCTTTCAGCTGCCTGCGTGCATGTTGGAGGTGCAAGATACCTGAGCGTGTAATATACATTTTTACCTGTGTTCATTGAATAAATCAGCACTGTTTTGAAGTTACTTGGACTGCCTCGTCTCTCAGAGTTAGCATGGTTAAAAGTACCGGGTACAACAATGGCAATATCACAGTTGTCGTTCTGTCAGGCAGTTAATTGGTTTGTCCGCCACTTATGTCGAAATGTAAAAACTGCAAGAACAATACTTTAGTAGTTTATAACAAAATGCCGGCAGAACTAGTGACATTCCAATAAGCCCCAGCTGTGCTTTGTATTTAGTACAAATTGTAAATGTTATCATGCCGACACATCAGACAAAGGTGGTGAACATGAACATTATACAGAGCAAAACTTCATGTTCCACTAGCTTCTACAAGTGGGTGCAGTCTCTCATTCAGCATTTCTTTTATCTGTTTATCTTGAACATGCATGTTCCTGGGGTTTACATTGCATATTCTAAGACAAATAAGGCAACGAAAGCTTTATGATTTTAACAAAGTTAAACAATAATTACTTTGTGAGCACAGTTGAAACTACAGCTCCCATTCAAATAAATAAAATAAAAAATAACAACAACAATCTCTTTTAAAGTAATTTGTTCATCTTTCTGGGTGTAATCTGTGTTGTCTACAAACTTTTACAACATCTGGTCTTGTTACTACAGGCATGTCTGAACTAACCATGACACCATGAATTGCTCATGGAATTGCCTCTTCTGTCAAACCATGACATGTAGCCTACCAACATCTGTGGGCTTATAGGAAATTATGTTTTGTTAGCTAAAAACATTCACATTTAAAAAAGAAGTTAACTTTCACCTGCTACACATCTAGTTTGAGCTCAAAGCACCAATGTGCCTTATTACAGTGCATCCTCACTTAGGCTCTAGACTCTTAAGGGGTTTTTCCATTATAGGAACCTGCCAAAACATGTCGTACCAAGTAATGCAAGTCACTTGTTTTGCGTTTGTTTCGACTAGGGTGCACCTGCTCTGGAGGTGTGTTCTGGGAGCTAAATTTTGTCACCCCTCAGGAGGTAGTACTAAAATCAAGTACCAGGACTGTGTTGGGGGAGGGGGTCTGTGCATGAGTAGCGGCCGGTGATTGGTTAAATGTCTGCATCTTCACACCTCAAGCATTAGCATTACAAGCACCATGTGTAAACACACAGCTGACTGCATGTGTGAGAGGGGAGCAGGCCCTCCCTCCTCTAAACAAAGACCAGCAGAGAGAAAATACAGTGGAAAAACAAAGCAGGGTGGCCCACAACAACCCAGAAGCTATGGTTTGTGATAGTTAAGGGAAGTATGGGGTGTACCACTCGTTAGGTTCCAATAGCAGAAAAGCATCAATAGTCTTGTTTAGCCTTTAAACCTCTTTTCACAGATAAGCAAACTAGATTCCTCACTCAAACACTTACAGGATGTAAAAGGATGCATATATTTCCAACACATATTCCTTGAAAAGTAGCTGTCAAAGGGAATCTATGCTAAGGAGTTTCCATTACCATTCACACTTCCCAAAACTTGCCCAAAGGTTAAAAGCATAAAGGTAAAGAAACCACCAGGAGTGTTAGGTCTTTTCTGAGTTCAGTAAGCTACTCACAGACTGAGAACATGTCTGAGCTGATTTCACCCACTGAACAGCTGAGATAGTTGAGTGGTTTCCTATAGGAACAGTTGAAGTACGCAGTGCTGGAGCTACTGAACATCATGGTGTCTGGACTGGGCACTTCACTGTTGTTCACGATGTTCCAAATCTGATTGCTGGCATTCTCAGCTACGTTCCACGTCATCTTGGTGCTCGGGTATCCACCATGTGAGGCACACGTCACCAGGCAGCCAAGGTTCTCACCATTACAGGACATTGTAACTGTAGGTTTGCTGTACCTGGCTACAAGAAAGAGAGACACAAAGAAAGTGGTCACTGTCAATCCGTAATGTGTAAACATTTCTGAAATTAAGAAATTAGGTTTGCATCATGCAAATTTTCAGTGATCATCAATATTTTTACCATTTTTAAATCTATGTAATTTTCACATACAGTATACTGTATATGTTAAAGAAATAAAAACTGGCCATTCTGCTGCTTAAATGTAGTCTATTTCATATTGTAGGCACTACCTTTGGTGGAAAAATTATTCATCACCTATTTAATTCTAACATAGTGTTTTAAGTGTTTAAAACCAAAACTCCTACTGTAGCAACCTAAAAACTAGAATTACCACTTTGCGGTTATATGCCTCTGCCAATCAGTCAAATTCATGGGTATAGGACAAATACAAGGTCACAGTAACCTTTGACCTTTGACCACCAAAATCTAATTAATTCATCTTTGAGTCTAAGTGGACATTTATGCCAAATGTGAAGAAATTCCCTTAAGGTGTTCCTAAAATACTGTGTTCACAAGAATGACACAGTTGCAAGGTTGCTGACCTTGACATTTGACCTATTGCAGGCACAGAGCCATAATTGGATCATTACATTGCATTTTTAAATGTTAACACACATACCTGTGACACTGAGGTGGATCTTACTCGATTCAGTATTTCCCTTGTCATTATAACTGATGATGCATTCATAGACCCCACTATGTGAGATGTTCAGTCCATCCATGTACACAGTTCTGTCACTGAGGTTCAATTCTGTGTTCTTCAATTTCATCCTTTCTATCGTATATTGTTTTCCAGTATCGTTATCTCCATAGTAGCCATTCACAAACAATATTGGTGATGTATCCTTCTGTAGGTAGAAAAACCGAATTGCCTTTTCTTTGGCAAAGGGGCAGTGAAAGGTCACATTTCCGCCAACCTCCCCACTGAGCTGAATCAAATCAGAGCCTTCTGAAAAAGAAAAGTACTGAAAGTAAGTAATGGAAGGAAGCCTTTGTGAAACAAAATCAAAGTGTCTTATTGGAGAAATGAATGCAAGATCTGGCAGGTATAAAACCAGAAACATTTGTAGGCTATTAAAAAGTCACACCTGTATTTATTTTATTCACAGGTAAATTGTGTTTCATACACATCTGTTTCCAGGTATGAACACCATCACCATTTAAAATATGTCTGAGTTGGTATCATTTTCATGAAGAACAGATTGTTTAGTTGATCAAATAAAAGTGTGGATAAAAAATCAATTACCTTTGTAATATCAAAAACAAACAAACAGTTAAGATAGGATTTGACAAAAGCTGGTTGGAATATTATTGAGTCAAGCCAAGAATGATTTATTATACTGTAAATTGTAAAACTAAAATGGTTTGTCATCTTGAAGCACAGCTATTCTTACTTTAGGGTGTGGGTGTGAAGGTCAGGGTTTTTTGTGGGTTTTTTGAGAATCCCACTTTATGACGCGGTAGTCTAATCTCAGTTCCTCTTCATCCTAGCTGACCATTAGGTTTAAAAGACATGACTAGTCCCTTTCGTTTTTTTCACCTGATTTAAAGGTTACAGTTTCAGAAGTGAGCTGAAGGTTTTACTTTTCATTATCACCTCGGATGTGAATGTTTTTGGCCTTCCTTGTAACTATCACACTCTGTTTAGTTTGTCCATCATGTGATTGATAGATTTTTAGTTGCTAACTTGTCTGAAGTTTGATGATGGGCAGGTAGCTAGCTGTTTATCGCTGTTGTTTCACGGGGAATGAGGATGACAGGACTGTGATATTAGGTTTATGGGCCTGTGAGGAATGATTAGACAACAGTGTTAGATATTAATAAATCAGTCAGATAATTATTAGACATTAATGTGTTGAATCAAATATATTAGTAATGCAATTTAGTAAGAATTAATGTCTGCTCTGTTTCAAGGTTGACCGATAGAATGTTGATTCTGAAAAGTGTACCTTGACACCAATTGTTTTCTTGTATTCATCCTGTGTTAGAATTATGTCTGAGTGAATGTTTTAGTTACGCACCACGTGACAACACACGCACACATCGAAATTCTTCATTTTTGTTATGACTAGTGCTCGAAGCATGCGGAGCATAAGATAAGAAATGGAGACATTGGACTGACTCCATCTCGTGATGTTTTGCATTCTTTCTATGTAAGGGGTTAGCCCAAAACTTATAAATGTATTAGGCTCTGTGCTTCCGGGACTCTTTTTTTCCAGCAGCCTGCCTGTGGATGTCTGGAGGAAGGAGCCACCCAGGTTGTGTTTTATAATTTTGCTTGTGGTTTAAATAAATCAGCACTAAAATGAAGAAAGACGGACTCCTTCCTTACTCAGATCTGTCCAATAAAAGAACTGGGGTATAACAACAGCTTAGAAAATATTCATACTTCTCTTCTTCCTAAATGTTACATCAGGAGATTGTTAGCCTACTAACAACAGCTGCACGGTAAATATGAAGCTATGGCCAGTAATTGGTTATCTTAGCTTCCCACAAAGACTGGAAACAGCGAAATCTCCTATTTTGGCTGTGGTTTACAGTCATTTAGCTAAAATGGTGTAACCTCCAACACTGTTGGTTTATCTTGTAATAAATTTAGTGTTGGTTCACTTATGTGCGACCAAGCATAGTACTGTGAAATGTCAGAATTGCTCACCCGTAACAGAGAAGGTGCATGTCATAATCCAAACCGGAGCCAGCAACCAGACAGGAAGCCATGAGTTCCTTGGAAAACAGAAGGAAGAATAATTATTTGTTTACATGATTGCCTAGGTAACACTGGGCCGTTACAGTAATACAAAGGGGTGCACTCAATTCAGCTGTATGAAAATGTGAGTATGTGTCTTTGTACAACCATCCAGAGTCGACTCCAATTTAGAGCAAAAGTGATAATAACTTCAGTTTAACAGTAGAGTGCTTAATCACATGTTCACCTGTTAGCTCTCAGGTCAGACTAATAAATGTTGAAAGAATATTTTTAGCTGTTTCCTGGCAATGTTTTGTGTTTGACTTACAGTAAGGCTACTTCCAATATCAATAGAGAAAGGGCATTTGAATCTTGACAGTAACACCGATCTTAGTAGTCTTTATTTTCATGACTGCATCACTGGCTGATGTATCTTAAATGTCTCACCCAAATAAAAATAACAATAAAATGTGCTGATGAGGGCTGGACTCCTCTAATGACTGTATATTTCTCCATTGTAATAAACATGATAGATACAAAGGGCAGACAATTTCATATTTCAAAATAATAATAACAAAAAGGAAAGCAGGAAGGGTACTTACAGAAAATAGTGTAGGTTGCAAATGGATGCCTGTTAAAAAAAACAAACAAGTTCATTGTTGTGATAGGATTGATTACATTGACATTTAACTGGGATTTTTTTTTTTACTGTTGCAAAACATCATTGATCAGCAAGAAATCACTAAAGTGGGAAGTTCACAGTAGAGCACTCATGCAATCAATGATGGTGCTGTTAGATATTAGTAATTATTAGACATGAATGTGTTGAATCTTGTGTTAGTAATGCAATTTAGTAAGATTCAAAGTCTGCTCTAGTCTGCTCTGTTTCAAGGTTAGAATCAGTGTTGATTCTGAAATGTGAGCTACAGTTACCACGACACCAATTGTTTTCTTGTATTCATCCTGTGTTAGAATTATGTCTGAATGAATGTTTTAGTTATGCACCACGTGACAACACACGCACACACACACACACACACACACACACACACACACACACACACACACGTAGAAATTCTTCATTTTAATTATGACTAGTACTCAAAGCATGTGGAGCATAAGATAAGAGAAGGAGATGTCGGACTGTCTCCATCTCGTGATGTTTTGTAATCTTTTTGTGTAAGGGGTTAGCCCCAAAAACTTAGAAATGTATTAGGCTCTGTGTTTCCGGGATCTCCTCTCTCCAGCAGCCAGAGTGTGTGTGCCTCTGGAGGAAGGAGCCACATGGGTTGTGTTTTTAAAGTGGTTTCACTTTAACCAGTTTCACACTAAACAACGTTTTGCAAATGTCAAGCAGTTCCCACATAAAAAATGTGTTTGCAGCTTATTTGATGCCAAAGCATCATAACCTATATAGTCTTGTTACCGTGAAGTAACATAGCAGGGCAGGTAACGATCGGTAAATTATATTACGTCATGTGGGAATCCCCAGTGTCTGAACCAATGATCAGTGCTGTAGCTGTTGGTGTTAAACTGTTGCATTTGAAGAGAACAAACGCAGTCACAGATGCCGTCATTCTGAGTCAATAGAACACACCCTGTATTGCTATCTACAGCAAGTGTCCCATTACCATGACCACAAAAATATGTTAATCAGTACATCAGCTATAACAAGGAAGCATTTCTCCCACATTTACCTCAACCTTAACATAAATTCATGATAGAAAATAAGAAATACTTCCAATATAATACAGGATAACATTAAAACCATAAACTGTAGCCTCAAAAATGTGGAATCAAAACCTCTGACAGTTAAAAAAAGCTCACACAAAGGTTGTAATGTACCTAATTTGGAGCTATTAACAGCCAAATAAGAGTCACAGAAATTAGCAAAAGTTAAAGATCTATTAAAATGACTAAATCAAAATTAATTAATAGTATAGAAGACATGATGCCTATTCTTTATTTTAGCCTCACAATGACTCAACAATGTCACATTCATTCAGGTGATTTTCACATTCCATCTGGTATCACGTTCTCTGAAACTACACGGACTATTTACAGTACTGTGGCTATCAGCCTTGGGAATTCCCTGTGATGTTGGTTCTGCTAGGAGAGCAACTGGAAAGGCAGTAATTCTGATACATTGTGTCCTGTATGTCAAGGTATTTCCCACTGGAACTCCTCTTTTATATCAAGGTCCTTCCTGTCGCAAATGTGATATTCTGTGAATTTGAATTTTCAGATTCAAAAGAAAGACCTTTTCTCAAAAGAGTGCAAGACTGTCTGCCTATGGGTAAAGTGAGAACAGGGCATAAGAAGGTGTGATACATTCTGACAGGTAAACAGATTCCACTGTCCCTTCATTCCATTCATTTGTCCTGTTACTAAAATAAAAACAGATGTTTTTTGTTCACCTGGGAATTTCCTGAAATTTTAGGTCACTCTTCTTGACTAACAAATGACATCAAAAATTCATTTCCTCATAAAATAGTCTAGATAAAGTAACCCATTTAAAATTTTAAAGGAAACATGGCTTTTCTTGTAGTAGTTTTTACACATCAATACTATACCATATGTACTAACTGAAAATAGATGGACATGTTCAGATCTTGTTTTCTGTAATACCACATACAAAGAAATAGAGAGCAGATTTCCCCAAGCAGGTACCAGGACTTACCCACTTCAAATAAACAGTGCAGTTATTGCTAACTGGGACTTTCCTTTAGTTTGCTGAACATTGTAAACACATTTTGGGTGTGTTCTTTCATGATAGAAGAACTGATTTTTTCACTGGGTGTGAAGGCTCAGTCATATATCTCAGACAATATTGTTTTGTTTTGTTTTCTGCTTGTGTATCGAGACCAAGTTTATTGTATGCCTTTGTACTCAACACAGAATTCACAAAAACTAATTACTAATTTTGTAGTATGCAAATTTAACAAGTTACTGGTGGTTTGAGAGAAGCCTATGGAGATTTACAGGGTAGTTGGGTGTCTGTGTGGGTGGATGTGTCAGTTCTTTTATTGGACAGATCTGAATAAGGAAGGAGTCTGTCCATCTTTCTTCATTTTAGTGCTGATTTACTTAATCAGTTTCACCCTAAACAACAATGCAGCAGGAGAGCATGATTTTATTTTATTTTTTTAGCTGCCACTGCTACTCAAGTTAAGGTCACTAATCAGGTTTATAAGTATTTTTAGACTCCACACATGGGTTAATTATATGGTTAGCTCACAACAGAGTCATATATAGTATATACTGGAAAACTCATAATCCCATAATAAGTCAAAGTTTAAGTGATTCCCATTCTTGTTAATACACTCATGATTCATAAACATCCTTCTGTCTTTGTCACAAATATTGTTATATACATAAAGCTGAGTAACTGTCCAGATTTTTTTTTTATCCGGTGCTCATATTTCCACATTTCCACAATAAGATAATATTGCAATTAGATTACTATTGCAGTAGATAAACATATTTGTCATATCCATGTAGGTCTTTATTTTTGGCTAAAACTTACTTAATTATTATGTTTACTGTTTCTCCTGAATACTATGATCCGGAAACTAAAACAGCTGCAGGGCGCTTGAAATCTTTTCCTTTCAAGACCATGAGAAAAACGCATACATACATGTGCAAATAGCGTTCTGCTGCTGAATTAGAAAGATATGTTAATACATAAAAGCTACTTTTTATATCAACATGTCATTGGATTATTGTCAAAATAATAGCCTTAATCACCCTTAATCACAAGAAAAATAATTAATTGTTTTTAGCTCAGAAAAGAGAACGAAAAGAGGCAAACCCCAGCTCTTACCATTTTGCTCTGTCTGCATGTGAAGAAATGAGAACGGCACTCCCTGATGAAGCTTTAATACTTTGTGGTGGGAGGAGCTGCATGAGTCATGAGCTGAAGTTCGTAGTTAATGATGACTTGCAACCACCATTCTAGAGTATGATTGCACAGTAACCTTCAGTGCAATACCTGCATATATATACCTTGTACAGATTATACAGACTTGTACAGGTCTCTAGTTCTTAAGTACTCAGTTTTATCCCTATTTATCTAATTTCAATGAACTTTCCTTTGTTGTCTGTATTGTTTACTGTCTGTTTATGCTGCTTTTTCTGCATTGTTTGCAAAACAGTATACTCGTCACATCTGGCTTGTGCGTAATACATCTGCTGCTAACCGGCTAACCACAGTGTGTTTCACATTCACATTTTGGTCTTTGTTCTTCTGTCATAGAGCATCCTTTCACTTCTGATTTTTGACCACTTTGTGTAATGAAATGAATACTGTAATGATTCATTTTATTATTCACTTAATTCCCGTTGATCACATCCAAAAGGTCAGATTCCCATCTTACTGAACTGACAGAACTGAACAGGACAGAATCTCTAACATATACAATTTAATTTTAACATTTATGTTAATATTTAATTAGGCTGTTGAGGAATAAGTTTCTGATGTTGCTTCCATGGTAGCTCAGTGAGAGTTTCTTTGCACTTTGGTAACCTTTTCATAGCTCCTTGTACTATAAGTTCTGTTCAGCTTTCATTAACCTCAGGATACTTTCCTCTGAAGTCAAGAAAAACTGGTTAGAAGACAAGCTTAAATGAAATGTTGCTGCTTTGTAGGAAATCACTTCTTACTGGGAAACCATGCCATTCCTGAATTTAGTCACAACTAAGGAAAGATACAGTCAATATGGATTTGCTGGTATTCCCCACGTGTATCCCTGAGATTACAGAAAAACACCCAAGGACTATCCAGCCGCCTCCTCACTTGCCCTTGATTAATCTCCAGTAGTCCCATTAAGCCTGTTGCAACACTTTTTGTATATCACTATGTATGTTTGTGGAGTATAATGGTAGTTTCTAGTAATATATAGTAACCAAGCTTTATGTATTGGATGTGAGGATATTAGAATTGTGATGTCCTGGCAAACTTTAAAACAACAATGAACTATAAAACAGATGACAAGGAATTACAGAACATCTTATGTATATGACCTAATGTTGATGTGAACACACACAGCCTAAGTGGTGAACAGGAATTTGCTGGCCAGTAACAGTATGTGGGAGGAAAGGCAAATCAATTCTCATCATTATTAATTTAAAACATGAAACATATTTTGCTTTGCGTACACCGTTTAGCTTACTACAAATTCCAATATATATTATTCCATAATTTTGGTATTTTCAGTATTACTTTACAATGAATAAATAAAATTGCATTATTTTAAACTAAAATAAAAAAATCTCAAACTGTTATTTTCAGCTAAAAATTCCTGATGTGACACAACCTCATTTACAAGCCACTAGACAACAGAAAAGGAAACGGGTGTCTTGTTCTTTCTCAGAGCAACCTGTGTGAGAAAAAGCCAAAAACAGGTCGACCGAGACAAATAAATGGCGTAAGTAAAGTGCGTAGGATTCAACTTCCGCTGTATCACGTGGTATAAAAGAGCGTAGTTGCTACCGGTAACCACGCAAGCATAATCTGGGAGAATACACACAGACACGAGCGTCAGATTGCTACAGCTTCTCTCAGTTAATTGAGTTACACAAATCTCTGTGAAAAAAACACAGCAACATTTGGTCGCAAACAGGTATGAAACCAAGAGTTCAATTAAGTTGCTGCCACGCTGAAGTCATGATAGTGAGCTAAAATGCGTAACTTCAATAGACAGAGGACGTGAGCTAGCGTTAGCTTGCTAGCTGATACGATTTCTCTTCTCCCATGGCCATTGCCCAGGTTAGCGATTATGCTGCACCGCGACATGTTTTAGTATTTTATATGCAAATAGATTAAGATGCGTGGACAGAAAATGATTGAACGCATGCCGGTGTAATAGACTAGTGCGTTAACGTTTCAGTGCTAGCACGTTTAAGATAGTTAGCTATTAGTTTACCAACGATTATCAGCACTTACAAAACTAGTCTAGTGCATTCGTCACAGATGCTAAACGTTACGTAAAACCTTTAAGGCGAAGTTACCATAGTTGGATAGACAGTATATCGGGAATGGCTAATATGGTCTAAAAGCTGTTCTTTTTTTCTTGTTTATTGGTCGGCAGAATATCAATATTAACGTTATATTACATATTAGGACAAATAATTAAACTACCCGAGGTTTAGCTGAAGATAGAACCCAGTTTGTACCTCTTTTGGGTTATCAGGCTTCAACTGGGACTCGCCCTGAAGCAGCAGTAACTAATCAGGCTCCATGGTGCTGTAACATGTATTAAAATGTGGACGGTTTGAAATAAGAAAACTGACAAAGCTACAAAATGACCTTTAGACTCAACAAGCAGATGTACCTGTTTTACACAATAACTACCATTAAGCCATATCATTTCTATAGTGTGGTTCTTTGCAATATTGCATTCTTCAGCTTTCTGACTGTCGCTACAATAGTTGCAGGTAAAAGATGCCCCATGGTTCAGGTGATGCTCGCAAGACGTTTATACTGACCACAACAGGAAACTTCTTTGGGATAAAGCCTCCTCTGTCCTTGGCTGACAGTTCAGAGCTCAATAACTTCTTGGACAATGGAAATGAATTTGTTCTATCCGTCAGTGGACATGGCAGCCACCTTCACTTGTCAAATAAGGTAACACAAATGCTGAATGTGTCATTACAGTGTTAAAAGATTTACCTTATGGCTCAAAGGGCAAAAGTCCTAAGCTTTACTCAGTGGTTGGTAATTGGTTAAATGGAAATTATATTTTAAAGGTAAACCATAATTCACAAATAAAAAGTCATATCAAAAATGAGATATTGCTTTAGGAAATGCTGTGTGTAGCACAGGTTATTGATTTCAAATATCAATGTTGTCTTTTTTTTAATGTATGCATTATATTTGAAAACAAACTGTTCATCAAAGTGCTAAATGTCATATGTTGACAATAAAAAACATTTTTGTTTATTTTTTATTATTTCATTTTCCTCTGACAGATTGCAGCTTCAGGGGACAGCAAAGAGAAGGTGTTGGTGTTCTTCAAGCTACATCCCACAGTGATCACTGAAGATAACCTTCACCAGAGCCTCCTGGTGTCATCCATGCTAGAGTCTCCCATCAACACCCTCTATCAGGCCATCAGACATGTCTTTGCACCTGTTCTGCTCAAGGTGAACCTGTGCTTGTGTAGTGAAGATTTCCATACACACTTCATCAAATAACAGTGGAAGATTCTGCTAGATCACATAGTCAACTCAAATTAACAGAAAATGTGAGGATATATTGTTTCTGAAACTACTGTTAAGAACATAATTCAAGTTAGAATTAGTGAGAACATTACCTAGAGAACTGAAAGCAAATTCCTGTTAAATATTGCAACACTATTACAATATATTCGTATTCCAATACTAAGTGCTTTCTCTTAAAGCTTTTGAGACATTTTTGTCGTCCAAATAATTTTGCCAGAAAAGTCAGAATTTTTCTTCTCTAAAGGATGATCACTGGTGTTCAGCATTTGACCCTAAGCTGGCAGGCCTG
The DNA here is from genome assembly GCF_001952655.1 of Monopterus albus. Classification (NCBI taxonomy): domain Eukaryota; kingdom Metazoa; phylum Chordata; class Actinopteri; order Synbranchiformes; family Synbranchidae; genus Monopterus; species Monopterus albus. Next base: position 770,976 of record NW_018128109.1, on the reverse strand, counting down.
CTTAGTGAGCTGGAGTTTGGCCTGGGCACAGTGGTACGCCAGTCTGGAGTGCAATCCTCAGCCAAGAAGGGCCACACAGAGGAAGATGTTCTTGGTAGGTATAAATATAAATAAAATTAAGGAAATACTTAATCATCACAGTATAACACCAAGTCAGTTAAACTTTAGGGATATTAATCTGTTAATTTGGGAAGCACAAGTGATTGTGAATCAGTTTCATCTGTTTTGGTGCAAATGAAAGTGACAACAGGTAAAATGGAGAGGCAAAAGCAAGACAACCCCCCAAAAGGGAGTGGGTTTGCACATGGTGGCCACAAACAAATGCTCTCGCCTTATCCTTCCTGATTGATTCTTCTCAGGTTTTGTGTTTTGCTAGTGTTCCTGTCACTAATGGTATCATGAGGCAATACCTGCAGTCCAATCAGGTTGCAAAGGTAGTCCAGTGACTCCAAGATGGCACATCCACACGTGCAAACTGAACAGTCAGAAACAGACTCCATGAGGGTGGTGTGAGGCCCAACATTCTCTAGTGCAACCTGTGCTCACAGCCCAGCACCGTGCAGCTTGATAGGCAATCGCCAAAGAACATCAGAATTGGCAGGTCTGCCGTTGGCTCCCTGCTCACAGATGAGAGGAGATTCACACTGAGAACATGTGTGAGCCGTGAAAGCATCTGGAAACACTGTGGTGAATGTTATTCTGCCTGTAACATCATCAAACATGACTGGTTTGATGGTGGGTCAGTGATGGTCTGGAATGCCATATCCTTGGAGGGCTGCAGAGACCTCCATATCCTAGCCAATGGTACCCAGACTGATGTGAGGTACTGCAATGAAATCCTCAGAGCGACTGTCAGACATTATGCTGGTGCAGTGGGCCCTGGGTTTTCTCCTGGTGCAGGGCAATGCCAGGCCTCATGTGGCCAGAGTGTGTGTAGGCAGTTCCTGGATGATGAAGGCATTGATGCCATTGACTGGCCCTTACGTTCCCCTGACTTAAATCCAACTGAGCATCTATGTACCATTATGTATCAGTGCATCTGACACCACAAAGTAGCACCACACTGTCCAGGAGCTCACTGATACCCTGATCCAGGTCTGGGACGAGATGCCCCAGGACACCATCTGCTGACTCGTCAGGAGCATGCCCAGAAGTTGTTGGGAGTGCATACAGGCACGTGGACACACTTTTGAGTCACATTAGGAGTTGCTGTGATACAATTCAAGCAACTTTGATGAGCCTGTGATTTCAGTTTTTCACTTTGAATATCAGTGTGATTTTGACTACAGTCCTCCATGGGTTGATGATTTTGGTTTCCACTGACTGTGGTTATGTCATTTTGTTGTGAACAAAATATACAATGTACAGTACACTAGTAAATGATTTCAACTCGAATAATTTGTTAACGATCTGATATGTGATTCAGTGTTCCCTTAATTTTTTGAGTGGTGTATTTTTGCAGAAAGAAACACATGGGTTACGTCTGTAGTACCTACAGACTGAGCACAGCGGTAATAGAGGTTTTTCAGATAGGTGAATTCTGGGGGAGATAACATGCCAGTTTGCTAGTACAGTGTGTATGAAAGGAAGGTGTTTCCCATACGTGAATGTCCTTGGAAGAGTTGATCCTTACTGCTGAAAGTGGCCTATCAGGAAGAGGGAATAAGCATATGACTAATGATTTGCATTTGTTTATTTCATACTGGAAGTTGTATGATAAAAACAGGTTGTATCCTATCTAAAAACATAGGATAACTTGTGATTTTCCACTCTTTGCAGGCATCCTGACTCCCAATGATGAGTTCCAGTACTGGGCAGATCTCTCTGAGTCTGCAGAGAAGAACAGTGTGAGAGAAAGGGCGGCATACTTCACTGAACAATTTAAAGCCATACAGAAGGTATGCTGGCCTTTATGGCTGTCTAAATGAAAAAAATAAAATCAAATTAAAATGCAATTAGTTCATTTCCTGCATATTGTTTTTATGTGTATACAGGGTGTTTGTTGCTTAAATTAAAGTTATTAAGATGTACAGTGTGTTTCTGTGCTAAGCAGTAATTCCACAGATAAGAGACAGGCAATGCACTTTGCACAATATATTTTGGTACAGTTTGAAAATTCTAAGTATTACCATTTGTTTACGCACAGTTTTGACATTGATGTTTGTGGTGAACCAAATTAGAACTAACTAACATCCTGAATCATGTGTCTCTCTGTATTTCCACCAGGAGTATGGTGGCCTGGATGGTTTGTCTATGTCTGATGTTGTGGATTTGGTGGAACAGAGCAGAGACACTCTGGATGACGTTTGGAGGCAGACTGATTTTGAGACTTATCCGGAAACACGCATGGTCCGACTCATGGATGTTATCGGTGGGAGTCTTTTACAAACCAAAATCAGGAACTGAAAACAAACATTTGCTGAAAATGTTTTTACACTTTTATGTGACCTTTATGTTTCAATCTTTAGTTTCTGTGGTTGTTGATGAAATGCACATCTGTTGAAAATGGAAACCAACGTTTTATCAGTATACAGTACTGACTGTATATGAGTACATATTGACAATTAAATGTTGATTTATTAATAATGAGTGATGTTGCCTCTGACCTGAAAGAAACATTGTGTTACCTTCAACTAAAAGTTGTTGACTAGTTGTTTGACAATCTTTTGAATAACTATGAGTGCATGTGTAATTTTTCTATAAACTATATGTTTGTGCATCACCATGTGTCGGTGCTTCTGTGGTAATGTTGTCATCTTTCTTGTTTGCGTTTGTTTATGTCTAACTTGTACAAGGAGGAACCCTGGGAAGATGTGTCCAGAGGAAGCTGAGTGGTCTTAAAATTTTTGAAGAGCCATTTGTATCTATGAGAGAGAGCCTGAGAGTGAGCGTTGCCATCTGTGAGCAGTGGGTGCTAGCCTGCGAGCATCTGACTGGACAGGTAAAGGGAGAAAAAGAAAAAAGTCATGCACAAAACGGTTTCAAAAATCAAAACCTTTAACCTTTTTTCTCATGATTAAAAACCTCATTTAAAAACATATAAATGGAAATTTTATAATGAAAACCAATTTTCATTTTGTAAAAACACGCTAAAGGAAAGCGTCAGTTTGAATTGGATGAATATTGAAAACATTTAATTTTCTCAGGTATGGAAGAGGTATGCACCCCACCCCTGGAAGGGAAACAAGCACTCTCCACAAACCCTTCATAGCCTTGCAAAAAGACTGGATGAAGTAAGACGTGTTTTTGGTCTAGGGGCATGTGCAACATAAACAGTTTCTGTAGAACTGACCTTATTCATAAAGTGCATATTTCTCTTTTTTTCACATGGTGTGGTATAGTGGTTGGTTCTGAAAGTAGATTTGAATGTATCTTTTGGTTGTTTTTTCCCTGTTTGTGCATGCTTGTAATCAACCAGGCATCACATTTAAGAGGAATTTCCATTTGAAACCAGAGTAAAGATGAAAAAGTGAACCATTAACAGATTAATAGTGTCTGATCTCTTGATGTTTTTTTCAAGTCTCCTTAAAATACTTTGTTTTTATACAGCATTGTTAAATTACTCAGTAAACACATTTTGGTCCAGAAAATAAGCTATTCACAATGGACTACAGCAAATTGTGAACCTTTGTGGACTTAGAGGGGCCTTTGGAATAGGACATCATTTGAAATTCATACCATGGGTTGAGGCCTTGAACTAAGACTCAGCCTTTTGTAAACCATCTTCCCTTTGTAGCTGTTTGTCCAAATGATAGTGTTTGAAGGCCATGATCATTGCCTTGTTACCTCTTTACTTCATAACAGACAAATGTCACATACATACAGATGCCTCTTTTCTCTTTATAATAAATCCTTTGTGGGTGGAATGTTAAGTGTGGGATCTAATATTTGGTCTTTTGGCATTTTTTATTAACAGTTTTAAGTGTCAGTTTCCCTTATTTAAGGACATCTCTATTGTTTAGAATCCTCCACATTTAAATGTGGAGTCTAGGTATGTCTCACATTACTTACATATACATTTTCACAGAATTTTGCTACAGTGTCATTGTTAGTCATATTGGTAACTTCTGAAAGCCTGATAAACAAATACATAAATAAAACAGTGGACATACTGTAGATAGCATGTGAATAAACTCTGCCTGTTTGTTTCTGCCAGGTGGTTAGTCTACGTATGGTTCATGAGAAACTGCTGCGTTTGCTACCAGGGGGAAAGCAGCAGGCTCTGACTGCAGATCGTGTGTTTGAACCTTTCTCAGGACTCAACCCTCTGCATTACAACCCCTACACGGAGGTTAGTTGTAAGGACTTTGTGTGCACGTATATAGAGATGGGTGACAAATTAAAGGTAAAAACCTGAATAAATGAGTGGAGAAACATAATCAGAATGCTCCACTTGTCCTCTTAAAGGCAAGACAAGTTTGTTTATGTAGCACATTTTCATACACATGCAAATACAAATTAAAGACAACAATTACTTTTCAAAGTAGCAACATGCAAGTGTAGAGACATAGTACTTTAGGATAGCTGTGGCAGACTGTGGACTCTCACTGTTTTCATTATACTTTATACCCCCTTACGTCAGTCTACCCAATACTAACCACTTAAACATCAGAGGCAGTCATACTTTCTTCTGGAAATCTGACATACAGTGTATTAGTGTCTATATAGTCAGCTAAACAGCACAATGAAGTCCATTGGTCATTGATTAATGGAAGAAAGATAAGAGTAGATAAACCCCAAAACTGTGTGGAGTAAGAATATATTCATTAAAAGAGAAGTCACTGCAAATCAGTTCAGCTTTTTTGAGTAATCAGCTTTATCCTTTGATGAAACAGTTCTATCCTGCAGTCACCTGATCTCAACTCACTTGAACAGCTATAGGAGATTTTGGGCCAATGTTTTCGACAGCGTCTCCACCACCATCATCAAAACACCATGTGAGAGAATATCTTTTGGAAGAACGGTGTTCATCCTTCCAGTAGAGTTCAGAGACTTGTAGAATCAATGTCAAGGAGCACTGAAGCTGGCACGTGGTGGCCCAGTACCTTACTGAGACATTTTATGCTGGTTTTTCCTTTAATTTGTCGCCTGTCTGAATGTATATGTATGTATGTATGTCAGCCAGCGTCAGACTTCTTAATTACTTTGCTTGATCTTCCTCTTTCCTCTGCTTTGTAAATTGTTGCCTTCACTGAGGCAGGATATGTGTGTAGGTTTTCGCTGTTTGGCTGCTTGAGCTCAGAATGGACAGTCAGCTCTGCCTTACTGCTCCGACTCAGTGCTTACTAGCTACCTTGAGAGTGTTTGGCTAATGACTGTTGAAAATATTCCACCAGCCTCATCTCAGATTGACTTTGATTCTGTATGTAAGCACATGTTTGGCAAACTTAGAATGCAGTAATGGTTATTTGGACATTTTAAGTTGCTCTATACTCTATGCAGTCCATTTAGGGAAGGGTGAAAGATCCCTCTAACTTCTTTATATCACTGAATCTGCATTGTTAGATGCTCAAAGTATGACTGTTGTATGTCTTTATAGCCTCTTTGGAGAGCAGCTGTGGCTCAGTTTGACCGCCTAATAGCTCCGTCAGAGCAGGAGGTCGCTGGGAGACTAAAGAGCTACATTGCTGATGTGCAGGACAACCCGCAACAGGTTGTGAAACATGCTACTTCAGCTCAAGTTGTAAAATATTGTGTGTGGATATGTTTTGATGTGTTAACTTTTGGCTGTGGATTTGTTTGTTCTTTAGCTGTTGCAGGTGTTTCAAAAGCACAAAGAGCTGATCAGACGTTCCACCATCAGCAAAGAACTTCAGTCAGAGAGAGAGACCTTACTGGCCATACTACTGGACTACAACAAAGGTAGACAATTCTGTCTTAAAGCACTTCTGTTTGTTTAGGTATCAGATATAATGTGACAGTGGGTTGTTTGGAGAAGAGAGCAGAATTTATAACATTTGAATAAGCCCATTTCATGTGTTCATCTTCTTTAGTCTAGGTGCTAAATGGACTCCTTAGTTTTAGATGTGTCTACACAGAAAGCATTTCAGCCTTTTTTTCAGTAGTCTGTCTTATACTCATCTGATGGATGCATGTAAATATGGCCTGAATATATAGTTTTATCTCTAATGCTCCCCAGGGGAGGCAAAGAAACAGTTTGAGGTGAAAGGGACAGGTGCATGCTGGTCTGAATACAACAGGAAGTTAGTTCCAGTAATTTTGGCCTGATGATGTGCCTTTTTTATTAACATGGTCAAGGCTGATGCACAGCTCCTGGGTCCCTTCAATGTACTTTAAAGCTTAGCATCCAAATGCTGCAATTGGAGTTTGTGTTCCCCTTTAGCATCCAAATGCTGCAATTGGAGTTAAAAATCACATACCTTCCCTGAGTCATAACTGTGTCGCATCTAAACTCGGATACAATGCACATATTTTTACTTTTTTTTTTGATACATGGCTTAATTTTTTTCTGAGGGGCAGACCACAGTGTCAGACTTTGAAAGCCCCTGGTCCAGACAATATATGTACATTTCAAAAGAATTAGATTTATTGATATCAAATATTTTTTCTGTAGTTAATAGAGTTGTGCTGGGAAAGTCACTGTTGTTTTTATCTTCATCTCACTGCTGGTTTTTCTTAGGTTTGAAAACTGACTTTGAGAATCGTTGCCATGGAGGCCCTGGAGACAAGTCTGGGCCCCTCATTGGCAGGAATCTTCCAGAGGTTGTAAACAAAATCGTCTGGGTCCGACAGCTGATACACAAGGTAACTGAACGCATGCTCACATGGTCACATATACAGTATGTGGCAGACCACCAAATAGCACGAACTATCAGGTTTGTCATTGATTTCCCATTCAAAATAATGACTGTTATCAGATAATTAGCTTGCAGATTTTTGCTGATGTTACAAATATAAATGATCCATATGACAGTGACAGCAAAAATAATGGTTTGTCATTATTTATTTTTCTTGTATATTTCTTTTCTTGCATTCCTATGTTAGCTGGAGGACTCTGTCCGCATAGCCGAGGCTTTGCTTCCAGACCTGTCTGGGTTCAAAGGGTTTTTGCATTTCTGTGATGACCTGCTTGAAGTTCTGAGGGCATATGAACAGGAACAGTTTGAGGACTGGTCAAGGGATATACTTTCTGGACTGACTGACCCAAAGTCAGGGATCAGGTTGGAAACAGTGCACCCTGTGTCGTGGACTAATAAGACAAGTTTAGAGCAACACTGAATTTTACGTTAATTTTAATTGAAACCATTGAGGGTATTTATGCATGTCTGTTGTCTAAACAGTGTCTTAGATATACAACATACATACATTTTATTGTTAAACTCTTTTTCATTAGTGAATACTATATACAGTATATTGCTTTTTCTTTTTCATGTTCATCACCTCATTTAGCACAAAACAAGGGCAGTCCTGTTGGAATGGGTGTTGGTTTGAGTGGATGCTGTATCTCGCCTTTAACCAACGTGACTGTCTCCCTCTGTTACTGTAGTCTCCAAGCCAGTGACCGCGTAATGAACCTGGACCATGTAGATGGCCGCCTAAAGATCCAGTACTCAGACAGACTTGTCATTCTGCTCAGGGAGGTCAGGCAGCTCTCTGCCCTGGGTTTTCCCATCCCAGCCAAGATACAGCAGGCTGCCAACACAGCAGACAAATTTTATGGACAAGCCATTGTTCTAAAACAGGTCTGAGAATAGGTCAAGACACACACAAACATGTTCATTTATTTATTTTTGTTATTCTTTGTCTCATGCTAATATTGTAACAAAGTGTTACCACATTGTAGGTGACCCATTTCTACAACACCATCGACCAGCAGATGATTCCCTCTCAGAGACCTATGATGCTTAATCTTGCCCTGGCCTTTGAACAGGTCATCAAGGTATAACACACAACTGGAATCAAATTAATACAGCAACATATTTCACATTTGCTTTCAACTTACCTGCCACCTTTATGTCTATCACTGGAGGTGACCTTTCTCCTTTTCTTTGTCAGAATCCTCGTTCTCAGTCAAAAGAATCGGGTGGTAAACTGCAGATCACCTGGGACAACCCCAAAGAGTTGGAAGCTTACATAGCCAAGCTGCAGTCTGTTGCTGAGAAACTCTCCACTGAAAACAGGAAGTTACGCAAATGGCACACTGACTTCATTGACAAGGTTGTAGCATGCAGTTACATTTTTACTTCACTTAATTTACTGTATGATTGATTCCAGAGCAAGATAGCACAAATTAAAATAAATTCTTGTGACCACATGACCACATTTTTTTAGATTAGTAATGTAGGTCTTGCTTTTCTATGTATTTGGTTGTGCACTTGTGGGTACATTTCTCAGGTGGTGACCTTGATGAATGTGGACCTACTGAGACATCAGCAGCGATGGAAGGATGGCCTTCAGGACCTCCGTACTGGTTTTGCCACTCTGGACGCTCAGGTATCAATTCAGAAGCATATGTGTCTTTGCTGCTGGCCTTTGTTTAATTTTTATCTATTTATATTTACAGAATAAGTGATTTCTATATCCGTGACTTGAATGTAAATATTTGGACCAAGAAAGGTTGCTAGGGAGCTTTGTGGTTATCGGGATTATCATTGTAAATAAGCACCAAATTATTTTAGTTCCCTTTACTAAGCTTGTCATTAGATGTACACAACCTGTACAACAAATCATAATGATCTTCTTTGGAAAGCTAATACATGTATATGTGTATAGGGCTTCAGGTCTGATGACATGCGGGCGTGGCGTCAGCACTGGAACCATCAGTTGTACAAGGCTCTTGAACACCAGTACCAGATGGGACTGGAAGCTCTGAACAAAAACCTGCCTGAAATACATGTAGACCTCACTTTCAAGTCAGTACACACTTTTTCCAGTTATTCAACTTTCTATCTCACTCAGTCTCTTTGCACATTTCATCTCTCTCTCTTCCTTATAATGCCATTAGCGTGGGTTGTCAACTTTTTCTGATCCTCTCACTTGCTTTCAATGCTTTCCCCTTATTATGAACTGCTAACACTGACTTCTGACTTTCTTTCCCAACCACATAGTTCTTAAGTAAGAATTTCATTTTACAGGGAAATGCGTTTCCTGACTGTGCACGTGACAAACACTTTGACCTTATGCATGTCTGTGTCATATTTCTCCTTTTGATTTTCCATCTTTCTCTTTTTTCTCTCTCCTACAAAGAGATGATTGATTAGTGTGGATTAAATAATAAAATGTACCTTTTTCATTTCTTCTGTCCTTCTTGTGGCTAGGCAAGGCTGTTTGCAGTTCCGTCCTCCGTTTGAGGAGGTACGAGCACGCTATTTCCGAGAGATGAAGCGCTTCATCTCAATCCCAAACCAATTCAAAGGGGTCAGTGCCCAGGGAGAGGAGCTTATCTTCACCATCATGATTGATAGAAATGCCTCCGGGTTCCTCACCATCTTCAGCAAGGCTGAGGACCTCTTTAGCCGCCTGCAGGCTGTACAGCACAAGTTCAAGGTGCCTAAATAGATGATTTTTATATTTATGATTATGAGAGTGATCATTATTTACCTTCCTATAAAAAGCCTTGGTATAATGACAAGAGTTGGTAAGCAGTTGCTTTGTTGGGTAATCGCTATACAAAATGAAACCATTATAATTAATTGCATTCTGTGGCAAACATGCTATTGTTTGACACTAGAGTTGATCTGAGCCTCAGAAGTCAACATTTTAAAAAGTTATCATTAGTTTGCTCTAATCAGTTTTTAGTAACCTTGTGGCTTTACTGATGCTGTGTTACAACAATGATCCGTGTTATTTAACATGAAGGCTTAACCTTTTTTCACCTTTTGCTCATTGAAGCATGAGATGCCTGAATTAGTCATGCTTCTTTATTTACATACTGAAGCTTTATTAATTTCACTGTCAGCAATGTCCCCTTCATACTACCTTGACAGAATAGTGAGCACAGTTGTCCCTTTTGTCTGCAGCCATGTATGTCTAAGTCATAGGGGAAACCCTCAGCCAACACCAGACCTCTCTTTAGGTTCTCTCTCTTTTTTTTTTTTTGTTTTTATTTAATCATCATGTCTTCTCATTTACCTGCAGTTCCTGTCATGATGAAAATCACACATTCAGGAACAATTACACCTAACCTCACTATAATTCTGGATGAATATACGTGCTTGTGTTTGTGTGTGTATTGTAGGAGTGGGTGGTTCTAGGCCAGGTGGATTTAGAGAAGTTAGTGGAGAAGCATTTGAACTTCATGCAGGACTGGGAGAGAAACTTCAAGGCCCTGAAAGTGCGGGGGCAAGAGTTAGAACGTCTGCCCAGGTACATATCACACATAATAAGAAAAGGTACTGTAAATATAACAAGGTTATACCTACTAGATAGAAAAGAAAACATATCTGATATATTTTCTCAAGGGCACTGTTAAAAATGTTACTTAATTTAGCTGTATTAAATACATATTCATTTCAAAGCTATGTACAAACTCCACAACACCAGTGTGTCTAAGATTTAACCAGGATAGTCACAATCACCTATTTAAGATATAAAAAAAACAGATCACTTGTTCTGAGTAAATGATTAATGAAGCTTGGTCACATTTTATCAGCACGTTTGGTCTGCTAACATAGGTGACAATGTAACAGCAGTTAAGGAACAGGCATCAAATGTTACATTGAGTAGTACTAATGATCTATTTCACATACTTGTTTTTTTAAAGCTAATACTCCTCTTCTTAACCATGGTTCTGAGAATTCTTTGGCAAACTTTTAAGAAAAGCCCCACTTGTTATTTTTTGTTGGCTATGAATCAGTTTAATAGATGCCCTTCTTTCTTTGTAGCTGTCATTTTTCCCTGGCAGGATTACATTCACCTCTTATTAGTTCTTAAGGTCTAAGGTCATAAATTGAAAAAGAAAAATTGCACCCTAACACTTGAGATGCAGGCACTGATCCTGTCCTTCTGCTTCTGTCAGTCAGGAGAAGGTAGACTGTATCACAGTCAACTGTGAGCCAGTAAAAGCTGCAATCGAGGACCTGATGCAGAGGCTGTTTGACATGCTGCTCTTATCACTCAGAAAGTCCATACAAGGTAAAGGCAGGCGCCTGGGTTTACTTCCTACTTGCTCAGTTTTATTTTTTTGATAGATATCTTTTCACTGAACTCACACAAGCCAGATATTGTTTTCCCATTTTCCATTTCTTTTTATGGTTTATTTCAGTTTTGTTTTTCATTCTTTCGCCCCAGTGACATCCCCTTTACTCTTAACTTCTCTTTTCTCTTTACCTTTCTCTGTGTGTGTGTCTGTGTCTGTGCCTTTCCCTTTCTTTCAGGCCACACGCAGGCCATAAACAGTTTTGTATCAGAGTCAATGGAGGCTTTGTCCATTCGACCAGAAAGTATGGAGGAGATTGCTGCAACCAGGGGAAAATATAGTGAGATACTAGCCCACAAACCTGAAGTAAGACAGACATACTCCTGAACTCTGGCTCTGAGTAATTCTTGAATAATAGTGCTTATACTTGAGGTCTGTACACATAGGTCTCCCCTGCCCCTTTATTTATGCAGGTGATTTAAAATACAGTTTTTGACTTTGTTTCTTTCTTAACTTTGATTGAGGGAGTTGTTTCCACTCACTATGTAAATTATGTTAGCCACTACTGTTAGTAGCTTGGCAGGTATATTCGTAAGTACTTGTGTATTTATGCTGCATGTGTTGTTATATTTCTGATATTTGATTTATGTTTGACATGGCATGGAAGGACTAACTACCTGTCTATATGGGTGTGTATAGATCCTACCTCAATTCCAGTGTGCTGAGGAGAAAAATCGCTTGCTGCGAGCAGTGGCTGGTGCAGGCCTGGATTCACTGTCCTCTCTCAGAGCCAAGTGGGACAAACTGGAGCTTGTCATGGAGAGTCACCAGCTCATGATCAAAGAACAGGTGATGCACACTCACAAACACATACTGCACATGTTGGGTCATTGTGTAAAAACTTATTATCACACACTTTCTGTAACAGCATTTTTGCTACTTATATAAAGTCTTTTAACTCTTCTGTTCTAATTCTCCTTCCTTTCCTTTGTCTATTTACCCCAATTACCCATCCTTTCTGTCTGTGGCTGTGTTCTTGCACTGGTCCCTTTTTTTTGATCTGTTCCCCCCTTAGGTGGAGGTAATGCGAAGTAATG
>NW_018128109.1:743636-758715 GCF_001952655.1 Monopterus albus | reverse complement strand
AGATGAGATGCTTGAGACTGGTGATCATGCTGCTCTTTTTGCGTGCCTCCAGATCATCAGGGACAAGCAGCAAGAGTTCCAGGAGCTAGAGCTTGTACGCAGTAAACTCCTGTAAGTTCTTTTTAATATGCAGAATTTATACTGAGAGAGCCAGGACAGCTGAGAAGGATGTTTTATTACTCTCCTCTTTTTAGAGTATGCTGTGGTTTGGTTAAATGTTGTTGTGGCTCAAGAAGAGCTCATATAAATCCTTTTTCTGTTGATGGAATTGTTACTAACTATACTAAATCTGATATAGTACAATTTAAGCCATTAAAATTATAAGCACAAGTTTGGCTAATAATTTAGCTATGCTATAAAAGTTTGTTACGCTGCAGGAAATGGTGTCTTTATTTGTTTATTAGTGTTCTTTTGGTTTAGTTATATCTATAGATGCATTTTGCGAAGCTATTCGGTTATATCACTGTTGCATTTGCATCAACACATCTAACCTGAAATGATGAGAAATACCCCAGACCAGAACTGTAAACCTATAAAACCACACTTTAGCACTTTTACGCCAATTCTCGACACAAAGAAATAAGAAGTGTATGTCTTACTCGTACTTCAATAATACCATCAGTGATAAGTTCTAGAATGCACTGCACTGTCAGCACTGTTAGGCAAAGTGGAGATCAGTCTCCTCTCCTCTCCTCCCCTCTCTTTAGTGAGGACTGCGCCTATTTTGACCTGGAAGCTCCAGATTTCTCACTTGCAGAAGAGACAAAAAGAGACATGAAGGAATACAGCCAGATGTGGGGTCTATATGAAGCTTGGCACCAGGGCTTCACAGAGAAGGCCCAGGAGGACTGGATCACATTCAGGTAGGGTCAAGTTTAGATCTGTTTTTGAGAAATCTCAGTGTTTACTGTTGCTACTGGATGTTCAGTTGTGCACTGGTTCCTGTTTCTGTTTTACAGGAGTAAGACGTATTTGTTTGAGGAGTTTCTGTTTGCATGGCAGGACAGACTTAGGAAGCTGGAGCAGCCGACGGCCATGTCTGTCAAAATACAAGGAGAAGTGGATAAATACAAGGTAGACAGTAGGGCAGCTGAAGGAATAATTTATCACTAATTTCTTTTGAGTTTACTATATAGAGTCTTAAGACCTCCATGCTTTGTGGCTACACCGTTCAGTGCAGTCTACAATACAAACATTTTGGACTGTATATTGACCATTTAGCAGTTCTTAGTGCCTGCAAATACAAATTCGCCAAATTCGAAAGGGTTCATCTTTTGTGGAGCATACATTTACTGTGGCAATCACATTACATTCTGCAGTATCTTTCATGCAAATTGAGACTTTAGTGCAAGTGTGACAAGAAATGTCATGCAATCAGCAAAGCCAAAAGGGTTCATCCATACATTTTGTACACTAAATTTCATGCTCCCAAATATATGAATCAAATTTCAAGTTTTCAAAAAAAAATGTAACTATGTCAAACAAAATGATATCATCAGTGTCGTATAGACTATAGGTGCATGCTAGCAGGCATAGTATTGTCTTTGAAGCAAGAACTGAATGTTAATGCAAATGTGAGAGAAAAGGACTCAATTTAATTTGACTGGGTACTGTATATCATTCCAAATCTTTGGGCAGTTTTGTGTGCTTTTTATTTTGACACTTTTCCATCTGTATGTGTAGAACATGGTCCCAGTGCTGAAGTATGTACGTGGAGAGCACCTGTCCCAGGACCACTGGTTGGACATGTTCCGTTTGCTGGGTCTGCCGAGAGGGACGACCTTAGAGAGACTTACCTTTAATGACCTCCTGAATGTCGCAAATACCATCATAGAAAAGACCTTGGAGCTCAAGGTTTGTACACAATTGTAAAAGTACATACAGTAAACATACTGGATGGAATGGACACACAACTTTTAAAAGGTTCTTTTGCTTTTCTTTTTTTAGGTATGGGATGATGATTAATATCTTTGTAAACAAAAAAAGTATACTGATTTGGGTTTAGACCATCAGTATTGCAATAAATGACAAGGGACACCAGGGGACAGCAGCAAGCAAGAAACAGCACATACAACACATACAGTATATTGATGTAGGAAGCTGTACATTTCACTGTATTTGTACATTACATGCCCAGTCTGAAACATTTGCCCAAATAAATTACAAGCACATTCATCTACAGAGTATACTTTTTCTGAACTGCTTGTAGTTGAAAATTAAAAACTGTTTTCTGCTGTTCTTTCAAGCATTTCGGGTATTTTGGGAAAGATTGTGAGCTTCTTTGTACCGGTTTTATAAAATTGTTTATAAGTACAATTTAGTACCTAATGATTGTCTGCCATTTGTTGGTTGGTATGTTCACACCATAACTCAAAAAGTAGTTAATGGATTTTGGTAAATTCTTTTGGAGAGGTGTGGTATGGCCCATAGAACAATCCATTAGATTTTGGCTGTGATTGAGGAATTTTTTTTAAAGGATTTATCATTATTGTGAGATGTAGCCAGTTCACAATTTTTACAGTAGTCTGTGCGTAAGTGACTGGCGCAGAGCAAAGAACCCTTTCAACATGGTGACCAACACGACACTCGATACAACTGCAGCACAGGCCTGTTAATTTTCTGGTTATGTTTTATTCAGCAGCTTGTTCGTAGGAATTAAGGGATCCAAGTCATACAGTACCTAAGAGTGTTCTTTTTATCTTTGTGCCCAAATTTCACCGCCTTTGTTCTAAATCTGCTCCACCGTGAGAGAGTGAGCAAGTGTGTAAATAAAGAGAGGGAGCATTGCTAGAAAACCAAAGTAGCGATTCACAGAAATTAAAAGTTACGGCTATGCTCTAAAGCGCAAATGAACATGGTCGCACCTCCCGCACAACCCTGTTGCAAGGATTTTATTTGAATGCAACCTGACCACAGGCTTCATTCACGTGTTTGCCCTGCCTTGCATCATGTGTGCAGCTAAGCCCCGGAGTCAGTCAAAAAAAAAACAGACACTGAACTCATATTATGATGGTCAGACTATCATGGGAATATTGCTTTTAGTTGTGTTAAACTGATCTGCCTTGGTGGAGGTTTGCGTTCTCTTGAGTGCTGTCTAGTTATATGTGTCTTTGTACCTGCACGTAGGATCTAAACAGCCGTGCCCAGGCAGAGGTGACAATCAGAGAAGCTCTGAGGGAGCTGGATTTGTGGGGAGCTGCAGCTACCTTCAACCTTACTGAGTACACAGACAGCAGCAGGCGCACCCTCACCCTCATCAAGGACTGGAAGGATATAGTTAACCAGGTAGGCATATGGTCACACCAAACCAATGTGTGCTACTCGCATATATAAACACAAACTACGCGTTCAGTTTGTGTTGTCGAATTGAGTCAGGCAGCTACTAAAGATTTAAGTCAGTAAAATACAGTTTACTGTAACTTACAGTTTTATTAACCATGCTTTGGCCATAACTTGTACAAAGCAGATGGCAGATGGCAGCAAATGAGAAAAGTGTGTTACTGTTTTTTAAATTCCATATCCCCACTAACAGCTGGCAGCCTGACTGACATGTATTCAACAAAGGGATTCTTCATTATCTGTTTTGAGTAACTGCCAAGTACTAGCTTTTAGCTTTTTTACACCAAACCCTAGTTTCTAATATCCCTGTCGTTTGTAGTAATAAGTCACACCATTGCCTTCCTGCACTCAGCCCTCTGTAATTAGAAATTGCTTCATCCCTATTCAGCCTGACCCCCTTTACATTTGTTCTGGATAATTAATCCTATATCTGTTAGGTTTTTTTATTGTTTCAGTTAAACTGGACTTTTTCTTAATTACTGAATCCCGGGTGGAGCCTTCACATTATGTACTGGGACAGTGTGACCTAGGATGTGCCTACTTCAATGATCTTCGCTCTTACTTACTTGAAATGGTGTTTCAGCTTTGGCTGACTAAAGTGAGACTACCGTAAGGCTGAGTACAGGCAGACATAGATCCATTTAAATGTTTGCTGTGACACATACATGATTTTATTAGCTGTTTATTAACACAACAGTTAAAATGTGAGGGGCCTCTTTTTATGGTTTTATTAATTACTGAATAATGTAGAGTAATTTTTTTAATATAGGATTGATAGTACATTTTGCATTGTTTATATAAAAAATATAAGTGATGTGAGCCAGCCTTAATTTTCTTTAAGAACAGTGTTTTTTTTTGTTTTTTTTTTATAAAAACATTTAATCATTTGGAAAGGCTCCTTCAGCTTATGCCACTATTTATAAGGCCAGAATTTACCCTTCTTTTTTGTTTGTCATTATTTCAGGCAAGTCAGCTAAAGTATCAAGCGTCTAGTGTTAACTTGGTAGATAGACTTGGCAGGCACAAAAACATCTTTAGGACATGCACCATTAAATGAAACATTGACTTCATCACCACTCTGTGGCCATCAGGTGGGAGATAACCGCTGTCTTCTGCAGTCGTTGAAGGACTCTCCCTACTACCACAGCTTCCAAGACAAGGTCAGGTCACTGATTTGAATCTATGAATACACCTTGATAAACAGAGGCCATCACTTTCATTTATTGAGATTATAAAAGACTGACCATGTGTGAACTTCACCATGTGTGAATCAGATTATTTGCTGTACTCTTGTATTGGTGCATGGTTCTTCTAATTTGTGTTTCACACATATAGATATAGCCAAAAATATTGGCACCCCTGCATCTTCATCACTTCCCCAAGATTGTTGCGATCACAAATTCTTTGGTGTTCTCATGTTTATTTCATTCGTTTGCACTGGAACAACACAAAAAGCAGAGAAAATCTGATGCTTTCTACACAGAACTCCAAAAATGGACTGGACAGAATTATTGACATGATTGACATTGATTATTTTCAAAATCATCGGAAATAGTTATATTTCCAGCATGTGATGCTCCTTTAATTTGTAATGAAACTGACCTGTAGCAACCAACAGGTGCTGGCGATATAGAAATCACACTTGCAACCAGTTAAAATGGAGCCACACCTGATGAAGCCACAATCCTTCTGAGAGAATGTCCTGTGGACACATGAGACTAAAATAGAGCTTTTTAGTTGAGCACATCATTTTACTGTTTTCAGAAAACAAAATGAGGCCTTCAAAGAAAAGAACACGGTCCCTACAGTCAAACATGGTGGAGGTTCACTGATATTTTGAGGTTGCCTTGCTGCTTCAGGCACTGATGTCTAGACTGTGACTGCAACAATTTTCTGGGACAAGTGATGAGTTATCTGACAGAAATGCAGGGGCCAGATTTTTGGCCATGACTGTATATCAAGGTTTACAGGTCCCTAATTATGCAGCACCAACCATTGTGACTGTATTTACTCTGTATATATTCAGGTCAGCCTGTGGGAGGTTCGTCTTTCGGACTTAGATGAGTACCTGCTCAATCTAAATGCCATCCAGAGACGTTGGGTTTATCTGGAGCCTATTTTTGGACGAGGGGCATTGCCTCGCGAGGAGGCTCGCTTCAAACGAGTTGATGAAGACTTCAGGTGCTGTGTTTGTGTGTGTGACTATATCTTATCCAGAGGGCTTTTGCTTTATATCACAAATTGTCAGCTAAAGTAATGTAGGTCAAATATAGATCTTTTAAATTTGATCAAGAATTCTAAAGAGCAGTGCCTACTCCTGGAAATTCCCAGCCTGTAATAAAGCACAATTCATCAAATTTAAGCTTGAAGTCACTGTTTCACTCCATATCCACTGTTAGTTTCTATACCTGTTTTTTATGATATTGAATTTTTCTTGCAGCACAGTACGTTTGTTTTGATGAAGTATTAACTTTGTTTTTATGTTCAAGGTTTATTGTTGTTGATATTCACTATAATACTGGGATAGGTGTGTTTTTGCTGAGAGATTGCTCATGCAATTTGCATTTGCATGGGCAAATGCAAATTGCATTATTGACAGAAAATATCTTAATGCACATCAGTAACAAAACACTTTCACTATAAATAACAGGTCAATAATGTCAGACATTCAGAGAGACAAACGAGTCATTTCTCTGAGCTCGAGGGCTGGCATCAGAAACTCCCTGGTCACTATACTGGATCAGCTGCAGCGCTGCCAGAAGTCACTCAACGAGTTCCTGGAGGTACATGCTAGCACCTACAGGGGTAGCACAGATTATTGATCACAGATTACTGATTTATTTGTGGTGGGCTGCCACAATATCAAAATTGACGACTACATATGAATTTAAAATAGGTTAAATATTGTTTCAGTGTAGTGTTTTGTGTGTGAAGACAGCTACACTGTGGTTGCAAGGATCATCACTTGTTTTTTCTGTTTGTGTGTGGTTATTGTAGGAGAAGCGTTCTGCCTTCCCACGGTTCTATTTCATAGGAGATGACGATCTGTTAGAGATTCTTGGACAGGCCACCAACCCAGCTGTCATCCAGTCACACCTGAAGAAACTCTTTGCGGGTCAGAAACCTACATTGTTGTGCTTTAACTCTGTTGTCTTTTCTACTCCTTTCTTTTGTTTTCTTCTCCCCTGTCCTATTCATAGCATATTCAGTGACTGTGAAGGGTAATCTGTATATGTATTGTCTGTACAGGTATCCACAGCGTTGTGTTTGATGAGCAGTGCCAGCACATTGTTGCCATGTGTTCTTTGGAGGGAGAAACAGTGCCCCTCCGAAACCTCATACGCATCTCCAGTCTGGTGGAGGTAAAGCTGTGTTTATTGACTATATACTTCATGTTCTGTGTTGGATCTGTTGGTTTGGATGCTTGAAGATTTTAAATGTATCTGTTTGTTTCATGGTGTTGACTGTATTCATTTACACAGCGTTTTTTATTTGTATCTATTGTTGTGCTTGACCTTCTTTTTAGGTGTGGTTAAGTGAGCTGTCTGTGGAAATGAAGGCGACTCTGAAACATCTGCTGCATGAATGTGTGTCAGCAGGGACAAAAGGAGAGGTGGACCCTTTGCTTTACCCATCACAGGTATTTTTACATGAAGATACAGTATTTATTTTTCTTAAATATTCTTAAAGGCTTCTGATGAAAGTTTTTTCAGCAGCAGAAGCAGTGTTATGTTTAATTGTCATTGCTACTGTTATTTATATTTTTTTTATAATACTCAGAGATTGCATTCGTCAGTAGTTCCTCACTCAAGACCAGTGTGACCCAGGATGAGCAAAAACCAAATTGCTCTTTATCTGAATTTTCTTAATTTTGATGTAGATTCTCTGTGTGGCTGAGCAAATCCAGTTTACTGAAGATGTGGAAAGAGCTATAAAAGAACAAAATCTGCATCAGCTGGAGCTGGAGCTTGGTGCCAAATTAGAACATTACACTACAGTGGACACCAGCTCTGATGATCATGCTAATCCAGGTAGAGCTGTCTGTGTTTGTGTGAATACTTTGGTGAATATACCGTATCTGTCCTTTCAGACTGGTGTAATTTCTCTCTGAGCCATACGATATGATATGATAACACTTTATTATAAATCTAGACCTGTCTCCTTTTCTCTCCTTCTTTCTATGTTTGTAAAAATGGAATCAAACAGCTTCAGGATTACTTTTTATTTTTTCCAAGTTGAAATGTTTTGAGTTGGTGTGGATATGCCCTCTCCTTGCAAGGAGATGGCAGACGCAGAGAGACTTTGCAGACCCAGAGAGAATCTGCATGTTTGTGTCATCTTGTATCTTTTCACTGATTTTGTATACCATCATCATACTGCCTATAACCTACCAGTCCACTCTAAACACCAGAGTTACTAAGCAGGTACTTGCTAGCATGTTAGGTACAGCAACTTCATCAGCTCATAATGTGTCATGGCTGGTCATCTGGTGTACATAAGACTTATACTGGCCAGAAATCACCATGCACAGGTGCACTGATCAAGTCAAAGTCAAAGTGTTTATTGTCATGTGCACAGTCCACACTGAATGCCAAACAATACAAAGTGAAATATAAAGTAGATAAATAGTAACACAAACTCTAAAAGCACTTTAAAACCAGCAAGTGAAAGAAATATAATAAAAAATATAATGTCTGGTGTCAGACTACAATAATCCCCAGGCAGAAAGAAGAAGCTGAGAAAACCACTCATTTCTTATTAAATGTTCAAGTATATTTGAATCACTGACATGAATTGAGTGATATTGTCCTGCCCTTTTAGTCCCATATTTCCTGTAGCAGATTGCTCATCCCTTTCCTGCTCTTTTGGTTTCTGGTCTCTTTCTTGACAGTAATAACCTCTCTGCGACTGTCCTTATAAACATTGGCTGCTTGATCCTCACATTTCATTCAACTATTAGATTCCCCCTTGTGTTTTTAATGATTGCACTCTGATCAAAATCTCGCTTTGTTACTTAGGACTGAGAGATTAATGCCGAATGACCGCTCTTGTGTGAATCTTGTGATAGGCAGTCAGACACAAGAGGCTGCAGAGGGACAATACCCTTTAAAGCTGCAGATGCAGAAGCTGGCAGGCTTATTTAATGACCTGGAGCTGAATGTGTGGCCATATAGTTCATGACTGAGCTTTTTTTTCCCCCACAGAACTTGAAATTTTAAACATTTAAATAATGGTTTCTTATTCATGCATTAGATCAAAATCGCCTCCATAACCCTGGTAGTGGCATAATTTCACAGGACAATGACAAATTTCAAATTTCTATGTCATATAAAAATTCATGAAAGCAGTGCTTGTTTCACTGGCACAGTGTGTCATTCTGACTTTTTTTCATAATCATAGAATGCCAGCTATTTCAGCAGCACAGCTTGATCAGGACTATTAGGCAATACTTGGAGATACTATGGTTCATTTTGTGATTTGCATGTGAAATTCCAGTCAAACTTGAAATTGCAGTCATTCAAATGATAATATCTCATTAAATTACTGGCTTCTTTATAACAACCAGGTAGTTGAAGAGGTCATAGATTGGTAGTACTGATTAATGCAACTAAAGTGATGGCATGAAGGACAGTCTAATTACCCAGTCTACATCAATGGGCCATAAACCCAGGCAGGGAGTGGGACCTGGAGCCATCTCCCCTTTGGCGCAGAGACAAGACAGGATGCTGTACATTTGGCAAGGTATTATGTATGATCATGGGGCAAGACTGACATCAGTGATGTATTCCTGCATACAAGGCATCCAAAGCATCTACAGTAGCTAGCAGGTGGCATTTGAACTCATTATAATTCTCTCCGCCAAGGGTGTGGGTTTTGTTTTTGTCAGCGTTTGTTTGTTGTTAACAGCACAACTTAAGTAGTGAATCGATTCAGATAAATTTTTTTTGGAGAAGTTTTTTGTTCCATAGGCCACATGGCCTATGGAACAAAAAACTGTCTAGTTTAAAATATCCTAATCCCAACTTTCAGAGACGGATTTACAGTATGACTTTCCTAAAGCATCATCAGTCATTCTGGATTTTGTTGCAGAAGTTTGTATGCATGATTAAACATATTTAGGTAAGATCCTTCTGTGACCAAGGTACGCACTTGAGACAAGGCATTTTTCAAGCAAGCGATTAACTTAATGAACCATATTTTAATTGCGCAAGGGCAACAACAAGTGCAAAGCAGTCAGTTTTGGGTTTTGTTTAATTTGCTCTTGTTAAAAAGGACTACCAAGTGGGCAGCATAGACATGCTCCTGAAATGGCTATTCACAGCACAAAGTCTAAAACATATTTTCAACCAAAACACCAAGAACTTGCATTCAAATGAACCTTCTACATGTTTTCATCTCTCTCCCCACCTACGCACAGCGTGCTTTGCACCAAAAAACTGCAGCAATGATTAAAGTGACTTTCATAGTCATGAAAATACCATTTAGATAACTGTCAGAGAGTTTCAGGTGCTGGTTGTTCCATTACCATGAAAATAGGGCAATGGGATAGTATATTTTTAATATTATTTGATATTTTCTTTTTACTTTTTAGCATAGTTATGACACTACTCTCTTCCATAACTGCAGAAGGTACTAAATAATTAGAGCTGCCAGACAAGTTAGAAACAATAACACTATTTCAACAGTAAATTGCCCCAAGTGCCCTTTTCTGTATTTTGTGCAGTCATTTATGGCCGTTAAGCCCAGTACTGGTTGATGATATTGACATTACAGGGTATCACTGTGGCTGTATTTAGGTCTGTTAAAGCTTCTCTTTCCAAACCGTTGTTTTATTGACTCAGTAGCCTTATTCCCTCAAAAGCTTCACCTCAGCTGTTTGGGTTGTTTACACAGTGAGTGATTCCATTTATTCTTTTCACCAGTCGATACAGTTCTGCATTTTTCCTTACAGATGACAAGAGCTGTTGTTTTATGGTAACATTAAAGCTATTGCCATTCTATTTGTTTACAATAAACATCTACCATCTCTTCAAAGGTGATAAATGACTGCCAGACACAGTTATCTATCTTATATCAATCCCAGAATACTAAATATAGCAGTAATTTGTTCAGTAAATTTTAAAGTCAAATATTTATACTTTTTTTTACGTTTAATGTGATTGATCAAGAAATAAGAGAAAGAAAATCACATTAATTTTGCTTTGAATCAAAAGAGCTGTGTAATATCAAAACTATTTTTATGATAGATTCCTAACTGGTTTGATATTTCCAAATACTGTGTTATTTTTATTTTACCAATCCTACCATTGTAATATTCATGCATGGCTTCTTGTACAGAGTCCAGTGTCCTGCAGCTGAAGCTGAAGGCCCTAATCCTGGACATCATCCATAACATTAGTGTGGTGAAGCACCTTATCCAGGCAGGAGTTACCAGTCCTGATGCCTGGGGCTGGAAGAAGCAGCTTCGCTTCTACATGGGCCCAGACAAATGCTGCCACATTCACATGGTAGATGCGCAGTTCAGCTATACATATGAATATCAGGTGTGTTGGTATATAGTTCTACACTCTTTTTTTTTTTTGTTGACACTCACATACATGGCTGTGTCTAGGACTAATCTTGATTTTTCTTTGATTGTTTTGGAAATTAAAACAGGGCTCCAGACTAACCTTTTAATCTAGTTGCACCGGTGCCACCAAGTCTCCCATTATAATTAATTTCACTAGTTTGGGAATGTACTGTATGTGATCATGTGGGGGAAGATGCAGCGACCACCGGTTATATTTACTGACCTTGGAGCTACTTGAAAGGGAGTGGTGTTTCCACTACTTGGTACTTGGTCGGGAGTGATGTTTCCACTACTTGGTACTTGGTGTTTAATAAAAACATACGTTGCATGTCTGTTAATGCCCTTTTTCTGTAACTTTAGAGATAATTGTTGTAAGGCTGGAGAAGTTACTATGTCTGCATTATGCCAGTTAAATATGGGGTTTCTCGAATACCTACTTTGTTTAGTGTTACACATCTCTTTTTATCGGTACATATACCCTTGTTTACCTATCTATGGAGGAGAAATTCAAATTAATTAATGCCGTCACAGTTTTTTGTGCTGTCCACTTTCAACAGAACACTGGTAACAGGAGTTGTGCACATTCACCAGCTATCCTTTAGTTTTTAGGAAGAGGTTCTCCGGTTTTATCGTTCTGATATAATTACAGATTATTTGGAGTTATGATGGGTAGCTAATCTAGAGGTGCCCAAGATTAAACATAAATGGCCACAAATGAGCGAAATGAGCACGCCATGGGTGCTTTAAATAAATGTGGCTGCAAAATGTGAGTGGTCACTTGTGGTCTGGAGCTCTGTAAAACCAAAAAAGTACTTTCATAAGTTACCAGACCCCAAAGAGGTAATTAAATATACTTGGCTTGCCTATGTAAATGGATTATTTATTTATTTTGTTTACTAAAATTGCTTATGTGATTCACTTGAATTTTCAGAGCTGGAATAGGCAATTACCTGCTGTTCAAGTCTTTCTCCTACCTATGTAGAGGGGAATCAACTACAGTTTATCATCAAATACACATTAAATAGATTTATGCACGCACCCAATGGGTCCTGTCAAACTCTAATAATACATACCTTAGTGTCTTTAAATATACTGTCAGGCATCCACACTTTTCAGTGCATGCAAAACAGCAGTTCAGATGGAGACTGTTCAGCTTGAAAATGCAGAAATGTATTATTTTTTTACCTTGTGGTGGCACTGTTTAAGCAGAAATGAGGAGCACTGCAGATATCTACTTGTATATCCCTTATGCAGTTCCCTTGAAAAACACATGCTGGACTCAGTCTCACTCATTTTCATTTTCTTGTTTTGTTTTTCTACTGTTCCCTCTTTATCCTCCACTGGTTTCTTTTCCCCCTCTCTTGTGCTCCTCCGTCCATCTCTCGCTCCTCTACTTATGTCTGGCCATCTCACTGTGTTTGTGTCACTTTCTCTCTTTATCGCTCACTTTCCTCTTCATCCTACCTGTACTACCTCTTAGGGGAATGCGGCTAAGCTGGTGCACACTCCACTGACTGATAAGTGCTACCTAACTCTGACCCAGGCCATGAAGATGGGGCTTGGGGGGAACCCCTATGGGCCTGCTGGCACAGGAAAGACTGAGTCGGTCAAAGCACTTGGGGGGCTGTTTGGACGCCAAGTACTGGTTTTCAACTGTGATGAGGTATAAATATATATAAGGGACACTATACACCATTTTGTTAGCCCACACTTCAAATTCAAATTTGTTTATTATTCTGAAAGCAAACACAAATGCATATACACTCACCGGCCACTTTGTTAGGTACACCTGTACAATTGTCTGCAAATCAGTACAACACTCCCGCCTTAACATCTGTGTTTGTGAAGCTCAATATGTTTAGGTTTTTGGTTGAAATTGTTATAAATGTATAAATTCAATTACATGTATGTTGTTGAAGTTAGAGTTAAAGGTGGTGTTGTTCTGGACTACATTATATTCAGAGGTGTTCCTAATATTATGACCCTCTCATGTATGTGGCTGGGGAGGACAAAAAATGTAGACATTTCTGATTATAATGCACTCCAGTACAACACCACCGTTAACTATGACCTCAATAATAAACATGCAGTTGAATTTATACATTTATGACAATTTCATCAAAAACTGAAACATTTTGAGCTTCATAAACACAATGTTAAAGTGGAGGTTTGCATTAAATTACATACAGTTGTACAGGTGTTCGTAATAAAGTGGGCAGTGAGTGTTTGTATATAGATGTTCCAGTGATTCAATACAAAAGTACTCGCATGCATGAAAAAGAAAATACTGGCAATTGAGACCATCTGTCAGTATGAACATGTGAGAAGATCTTGTTTCTGGTTTGTGTCTGTCTGTTTTCCAGGGTATCGATGTGAAGTCAATGGGACGAATCTTTGTGGGCTTGGTAAAGTGTGGAGCATGGGGCTGCTTTGATGAGTTTAACCGTTTAGAGGAGTCAGTACTATCTGCAGTTTCCATGCAGATTCAGGCTATTCAAGACTCTCTCAAACATCACAAGCAAACATGTGAACTGCTGGGGAAGGAGGTCAGACAATAAGAACAGAAGCAGACAAACACACAAATGTTTCCAAGCACTGATGCCAAAATAGAATTTTTCACTTCCTGTCTTTTTGCATTCCTTTCTCAGTTATGATTCACTGTATTTCTGGTTTAATTCACATACAGTATATACTGTACAGACATGAGCACACAGTACAAATGTTTACCTTCTATTCTTTTCTGTCAAATCAAATTTGAGTGGGCCAGTAATCACCAAGGAAATCAAACTATGTTCTTGAAAGTCTAAATGTATTTTATTCATGAGAATACCCTTTCCTTCTTCTCCTCATCCTTCAGGTGGAATTAGACTCAAACTCTGGGGTCTTCATCACACTGAACCCAGCAGGAAAAGGCTACGGAGGCAGACAGAAGCTTCCAGACAATCTAAAGCAGCTGTTCAGGCCTGTGGCCATGAGTAGGCCAGACAATGAGCTCATTGCAGAGGTTATCCTGTACTCTGAGGGCTTCAAAAATGGAGAAGTACTGGGGCGCAAACTGGTTGCAGTTTTCAATTTGGCCAGGTGGGTGTTGTGCGGTTTGGTCTGTTTTTGGTTTCAGTTTTGAGTTGAGGTTGGAGGGAGTAGTAGGAGATTCATTTGGTCTCATAAATGTATGACCAGTATACTAATTAAGCTGTATGTATATTACTATTCTGGTCTTCTTGTCACTGTGGTTTACTACAGTAAGTGGTGTTTTTGTGTTTCAAACCAAATTATGGTGTGTGTGTGTGTGTGTGTGTGTTGAATTAATTTGAAATGTTCTATACTCCCAGTTTGTTGATTTTGTGGATAACCTTTCATGTACCTTACAGCACTCAGTGCTACAACCAGTACTACAGTCAAGTGTGATAAATATGCCTGTATTTATCTGTTCAGCGAGATGTTGACTCCCCAGCAACACTACGACTGGGGTTTGCGTGCTCTAAAGACTGTGCTGAAGGCCTGTGGCAGCCTCCTGCAGCAGCAGAGGATGAGTCATGACAAGGACATGAGTAAGACCCCCTGGCTTTTTTGCATTTTCTTATCTGAAGGAACATTATTTCTGTGAGACATTTTGATCTTTCTAATAGTGGAGCATGACCACAAAGTAATGTGAAAGTGTTGGGGATAGAAAACTTCACAACACCTATGGTAGCAACTCAGACAAATATTATTTATGCAGTGTATATTGTCTGGAAAACACTGCAACATGTTGAGATCCAGTAGTGGAAGAAGTTCTCATATTGTTTACTTGAATAAAATTAACAGTACCAGAGTGTAAACATATTCTGTTACAAGTGAAAGTCTTGCATTCAAAATGTTACCTAAGTAAAACTACAAAAGAATTGCCATCAAACTATACTTAAAGTACCAAAAGTAAAAGTACACATTATGTAGAACAGGGCATTTCACATTTATGACATTAACCTTATATTTGGATTATAATTTTGGATGTATTATTGTGTACATCATTTTAATGTTGCAATTGGTAAAGGTGGAGCTCATTTTAACTACCTTACATGCTTATAATTTGAGGTACATCCATCCATCCATCCATTTTCCTCCGCTTATCCGGGACCGGGTCGCGGGGGCAGCAGTCTAAGCAAAGATGCCCAGACTTCCTTCTCTCCA
>NW_018128109.1:722405-741213 GCF_001952655.1 Monopterus albus | reverse complement strand
AGGCGCTCGCATTCGAGCCCCAACCCCGGGCCTGGCTCCAGGGTGGGGCCCCGGCTGCGCCATGCCGGGCGACGTCACGGGACTAGATCTTGGTCTATTCATAAGGGGCTTTTGAACTGCTCTTAGTCTGACCCGTCACCCAGGACCTGTTTGCCTTGGGAGACCCTACCAGGGACATATAGCCCCCGACAACATAGCTCCTAGGATCACTCGGGTACTCAAACCCCTCCACCACAATAAGGTGGCGGTTCAAGGAGGGGCATAATTTTAGGTACTGCTGGGTATTTTGTGAATTTCCCACCGGGTACTGTATCAATAAAGTCAAATGATTATATTTTATTTTGTATCATTAATCTGATTCTAAAAAGTAACTAACTCAAGTCATCAGATAAATGTAGTGGAGTAAAAAGTACAATATTTGAGACTAAAATGTAGTGAAGACAAAGTAAAGTAGATACCTCAAAACTGTAATTAAGTACCATGCTTGAGTAAATGTACTTAGTTACTTTCCACCAGCATTGAGATGTACATTTGCATGCTGTCAACAGGCAGGCATGTTTTCTATAGCCAACCACCACCAGATGACTCTATTCATAGAGAAGCTCATTTCAGATGTCCAAATTCTCGATGTGATAACCCCCCAGTGGTGACTATAGTTAATAACCAGCTACTGTCTTATACATCCACACAAAATGATTACACCATACTGAATTTTATTATTAGGTGCTGACTGCAGGGCATGTGCCACCAAATCTGTTACACTGAAATAATTCTTAAACACCTCCAGAAAACTCAGACGTACTGAAGTGGTATTTTTTACCTCTATAGTAACCAGCCACCTGACGAGATAAGGAAATCTTTCAACATTCTACTCAACTATTCAGAAACCAAATTATTTAATCAGTTATTGCCTTAAAGTTGTGTGATTGCTGGTTTCCTGATTCTTCAACCTGTTCAGCAGATCAGAAATAAGGCAGAATAGTTATTACTATCATGTCATAAAACATGTTGCAGACAGTTAAAAGCTAACTGAAGTTTATCAGTATATCAATATTTACAAACATTTACAGATTTTTAAATCAGAGTTCACATATTCGTTATTTAATATATGTATACTTGGTTTATAATGTCCTTGTAGCGTATTACAGTAAAAGATCCTGGTTGTTCCAACTCATTTTTCCACAGAAAAATCAATCTGAAAAGTTACTTTATAGTCATTTGGTCAGAGTGTCTCTAAAATGTCTCCCCTGAGACATGCTGAGATGGATGCACTGATAGTCATGTTCTGACCTGAGAAGCAGAAGGTTGCAGAGCTCATAAAAAGGATTAGAGGATAAAGTGAAAATTCGACTGGTTTGGAGATGCTTATCCTGTGCCCGGTGGGTCACGCCACAAAATGCTGCTTGTAATCTGTCTTTGTGTGGATAGCTCCTCAATGCAGTGTGATAAACACTATGCATGAGTGTACTTCAACATCAAAAGATTCTGTTGACCTGTATTTTCTCTGTACACCTGCTGCTGTCCTTGCTCTCAATCCTCTAATGCAGACACACCATCAAAATGCCATTTAGCCCAAGCGCACCCCTTAAAAGTTTTGTTCCCTTGGGCTTTTCACTTGTCTGTACTTTTGTCCTTCTCTGTTCTTCCATTCCCAAACACAACAGAGTTCTATTATTTACCTCTTCAGTACCTTTTTCCCCGCCTCCTTGTGACCTCTTGTTAGCTCTCACTCTGATACCTGGCTGTCAATGCTGGTCTCGTCCCACTCGTTCTCAGTCGCTGCCCTCTGTATCTCACCCCCATCTCCCCTTCATGTCTCTGCTTTTCAGTACTTCCCCCATCTCGCTCTTCTTTTTTTCTCTCTGCCTCTTCTTGAGCCCATTCATCTCTCTCTTTAAAGTCCTTTTCTTCCACCTGCCTGCCCTTTATCTGCCCAACATACACACACTCACCACATATACCTCCTGTCTCTTTATGAGTCCTGAAGGCTTTCTTGTTTGTCTCTTTGTGTAGTCTGGCCAAGTGTTCCTCTCTGCTGTGAAAACACACCAGCATCTTTGGAAGAGAGAACACAGTACTGACAGGCATTGTTAATTAGCATTATAACAGAAAGCACAATAATAACTGGACAAGCTAGCTTTCATGGTTGTGTGTGTGTGTGTGTGTGTGTGTGTTTTTCTGTCAAGCCATAATTATGTTTTTGCTTCTCTTCTGCATATAATTTTTTTTCACCAGCATAAAACCATTTTTAACCATATCCTTTAAGTACTTTTTACCTACCTGTCCTATTTCAGATTGTAATGCAAATAGAATCAATCTTTTTCATCTACACGCAGTTCAGGAGAGTAGTCTGGTGGTGCAGGCACTAAGACTGAACACCATGTCCAAGCTGACATTTGCCGACAACTCCAGGTTTGATGCTCTGGTCAGAGATGTCTTCTCCGGGGTTAATTTCACCGAGGTGGAAGATCAGATCCTAATGAATGCACTGGAACAAGTCTACAAGGAGGCACGGCTTGAACTTATACCCAGCCAGGTGTGTGTATGAAGACATTTATTTATCAGCCAAATATACACATATTAAAATAATGACACATGTTGTGAGGTGGCATTAACTGGCACACATTAATCACTGGGTTTGTTTTTCCATCTCTGTATAGCTGAAGAAGGCATTGGAACTCAATGAACAGCTGAGACAACGCATGGGCGTAGTCATTGTTGGGCCAAGCGGAGCAGGGAAGTCTACACTTTGGAAGATGCTTAGGGTTGCTCTCAGCAAGACAGGAAAAGTGGTGAGTCATATATTCAAAATGCTGTTCATATGCCTTGTATAAGGCTTGTGTAAAGCTGTATTATTTGGTATACTAAGAAGAATTCAAAACATTTATTGAAAAGTTTGCAGGTCAGTTAAAAAGACCCTTTTCTAATCTGGAGTGCCATCTTGGTGATACTATACTTTTCTAGGTGAAGCAGTACACAATGAATCCTAAGGCCATGCCCAGACAACAGCTGCTGGGACACATAGACATGGACACCAGAGAATGGGCTGATGGCGTCCTCACACACAGTGCCAGGAATGTGGTAAAAGAACCACAGGGTAAGATGCAGACAAAAGGTACAGTAGTCTTTCCTGCTTTGACAACTAGGGCAAGGTTTGGTCCACAGTACTGCCTATGTTAATTGGAAAGGTTGTGCACTGCACCCAGTACATTTACTTAGACTGGTCTATACTGAGATGAGACACTGTGTGTATCTGCAGTATACTGTATGTATATGTGTTTTCCTGTTTTCTAGAGGTAAGCTCATGGATTGTGTGCGATGGCGACATTGACCCAGAGTGGATTGAGAGTCTGAATTCTGTGCTTGATGATAATCGACTGTTGACCATGCCAAGTGGAGAACGCATCCAGTTTGGACCAAATGTTAACTTCCTGTTCGAGACTCATGATCTCAGCTGCGCCTCACCAGCCACCATCTCTCGCATGGGCATGATCTTTCTCAGGTCAGTCAGCCTATATAGACAGGGCTTTAATTAGTTCCAAAGTTTACTGTTCTTAATTAGCTTATCTCAGAGTTGTTTTTGTATGTTTTTAACCTTTTGTATCTCCATTTTCCCCTCTCTGTATCTTTAGTGATGAGGACATAGATGTGGCTGCTTTGGTAAAGTCATGGGTGAGAGCACAGCCAGAGGAGTGTTGCAGTAACCTGGAAAACTGGCTGGGAGACTACTTCCAGCGAGCCCTGGACTGGGTCCTCAAACAGGTTTGAGAAACAAACTTCCATTATGCTGAATCTTATACACACTTTGAACTTCAGGTTTTGGTCTAGATGCTGAAACAGTGCTAAAATGATTTTATATACATTGAACAACATATAGTAACATTTTCTGTGGCCGTATTGAGACTACTATTATATAGACTTTCTGAATAAAAGAGCTCTGTGTACACAGACCAGTGTTCATTATAATGGATGTAATTTCTAACATTATAAAAGCAAGATAAATCAGGAGTCGATAGATCCAGTTATTGCATCCTGTTTAGTTAAGTAGCACTGTAATAATGGGGCTTCTCGTGTTTTTACCCCATTTATTTCAAATGTGTATCTTTTCCTATTTTTCTCTCCTTTCATCAGAATGACTTTGTGGTGGAGACTACTCTGGTGGGTACAGCATTCAATGGTCTGTCACATCTCAGCACTGTGACAGAGAGAGGTCAGTTCATTGTTGGTCTTCTTAGAGGTTTGGGAGGGAACCTCAACCTCAAAACACGACAGGAGTTTGCCAAGGAGGTAAGGACCCCTGTGTCTTTTGTATGGGCAAAGCCCAACTGTTTAGTTTTAGGAGTGAAATTGTATTCATGCCTGAAAGCCTTGCTTCTTACATAAAAGCTTCTCAGCTGTCTGATTAAAAAAAAATAGAAGGATGAGTCATCATTCAGGTACTAATGCAGGGTATGCATCTAGTGGCGAGCTTCTGTTTTGCCAGTTCTCAGTGCGATATCAGTTCTGATCCTAATGTATGTTAAAGTGTGTTTTTTTTTTTTTTTTTTTTTTTAAAACACTGCAGTTCCTGAGCTGGACCAGGGAAAGCCCACCAGACATCAGAAAACCACTAGATACCTACTATGACTCTGAAAGTGGCCGTCTAGCAGCCTATACATTCCAGCGTCCTGAGGGTCTCACACTGGACCAGCTGTCCAATACACACACACTACCCGTTATTGAGACTCCAGACATGCAGCGAAGTCTGCACTGTTTCTCCCTGTGGCTCACCGCTCCACACAGGCAGCCTTTCATGGTGGTCGGGCCAGAGGGCTGTGGAAAGGGGTAATTACACAACAGATAAAACCCCATTTTATCAAATTTGTCTCTGACACATGCATGCAACGCCAGCACATTTGTGCTGTCATTTGGCCTGATGACTGACAGCTGCTCTGACACTGAACGCACTGTCCACATCTCATTATCATGATCTACAGCGGCCAGATCTGCATGTGCATGTCCGTGTGTATTATGTGTACACATAGAGTTGTTGCCTCAAAACTTATTGCTTCACTCTCCTGGGATTTAAAGAACAAGGGTCACTCAGTTTGCCTTTTACATTCCAGTTGAGTCTCTCTCATGGATGTATTTTCTCATCGCCTTGCCTCACTTCACATTAAAGGTCACAGTGCCAATGAAGCGCTGGGTTTGTCAGCTTATTCTTTGGATAAAAGACCATCTAATTAATATATACACATTTACCGGAAGTATATGCATTTTCTTTCTGTTTGCCCCCTCACTAAATGTCTCTCTTTGCCTTTGGGTGTGTTCTGGCAAACAGTGTTCTCTAGATCCCCAAAGCCTCCCTTGTTGAATACACTGCTAAAAAAACACTTCTTTTCCTCCTTTACTGCAGTTTTGACACTGTCCTAAATATATACAGTATGAAACTGAGCTGAAGTATTTAGGATGAGGCTTTAATGCCCTCTCAGATCATGTCTCACCACACATAAATATATAAGTTCCTGTGTTTCTTGGCCTTTTTTCTAGCATGCTCCTGCGCTACGCCTTCTCTCGGCTACGCTCCACCCAGGTCGCCGTGGTTCACTGCAGTGCACAGACCTCATCTCGCCATGTCCTACAGAAGCTCAGCCAGACATGTCTATTGCTCAGCGCTAACACTGGCCGAGTGTTTAGGCCAAAGGACTGTGAGAATCTGGTCCTTTATCTAAAAGACATCAACCTACCCAAACCAGACAAATGGGGGACGAGCAACCTCATTGCCTTTCTACAGCAGGTACTGTGTATATATAAACAAAAAGACAGAGACAGATTTGCAAATAACTAGTGAATGGATGGATGATGTGGTTTAAAAAAGAATATTTTCAGTCTCATTGTTGTCCTTAAGAAGCTCAGACTTTGACGGTGATTCATATTACAATCAGGGTTGCCCCATTGTAAAGTTAAAGTATTCTCTTTCAGACTGTAATATTCACTGAAAACAACAG
This sequence comes from Monopterus albus, assembly GCF_001952655.1. Classification (NCBI taxonomy): domain Eukaryota; kingdom Metazoa; phylum Chordata; class Actinopteri; order Synbranchiformes; family Synbranchidae; genus Monopterus; species Monopterus albus. Next base: position 735,226 of record NW_018128109.1, on the reverse strand, counting down.
ACACATTTCTTCCAGCAGGCAGCATGGTGATGCAGTGGTTAGCACTGTCGCCTCACAGCAAAAAGGTTCCAGGTTCGAGCCCTGGCTAGACGTTTGCATGTTCTACCTGAGCCTGCCCAGGTTCCTTCCAGGTACTCTAGCTTCCTCCCACAGACATGCAGCTTAGGTTTAAGTTGATTGGCTATTCTAAATTGCCCCTAGGAGTGACTGTAGGTGTGTGTGTGGTTGTCTATCAGTGTCAGTCTAGTGATAGACTGGCGACCTGTCCAGGGTGTACTCCGCTGTCAGCTGGGATTAGCTGCAGCACCCCCATGACCCTCTTCAGGATAAGTGGTATAGGTAATGGTTGGATGGATGGATGGACACATTTCTTCTACACTCTACCTTCCTTTCCAGGTGCTGACATACAATGGATTCTATGATGAAAATCTGGAGTGGGTGAGTCTTGAGAATATCCAGGTGGTGGCCTCCATGTCAACAGGAGGTGCTGTTGGGAGCCATTCAGTCACCTCCCGCTTCTCCTCTATAGTTCGCATCTGCACCATAGAGTAAGTGTGGTGCAAACAGCCTGCAGTTGTTCAATAAGTTATATAGTACATGCATTGACTGTCTTTTCTGATGTCACCCCTGGTCTCTCTCTGATTCCCACTGTGTGTTTCTCTGTGTCTTTGCCTCTGCCTTTAGCTATCCAGACAGGGAGCAGCTGCAGACTATCTACTCTGCTTACCTGCACCCAGTTCTCCAGCATAGTCTGGGCAGCCAGGCAACCTGGGCCAGCACAGGGAAGACACACCAGCTGGCTGGGTCTCTGGTGCAGCTCTATGAACAGGTATTGAATAGGATGAGGCTCACATTTATATTTGTAGCAACATATTTTGTCCTGAGACGCTGAAAGCATGAACAAGCCACTGGAGAGTCCAGTTTGATTCCACATTGAATCCTTGGTTGTTCCCCAGCAGAGGGAAAACACACACACACACACACACACACACAATAATGAATGTCATCAGGAAGAACTCATTACACCTATTTGCAGCCCTGCCCAAGCCCTAGTACAGAATACTTTAAAAACACTGCTTTGAAATTCCTGGAGTTTGGTTGAGTGCTTGTGGTGTTTTGATATGCTTATCATCTTTTTAGATAACTGAGTCCATAAAAATGCACACAATATATTGCAGGTGTGTACATATCACAGGTTCTTATGCCTAGCATAACATAGTACTAAGGATTGAGTTTAGCTTAAAGTTTTGAGTTTGCTTTGATGGTGAGGATGTCAGACAACGGTTTGTACATGCACAGATGGCAGAAATCAATTTCATTAGCATTTCTGCCTCTCTTGACTTCATGAAAGTTTGTCCAGCATCTTACTGTGTTAATTAATGTCACAAATGTTGCATAATTAATTATGTGACATTTTTAAGTAATAATTGGATGCACTTGTCTCTCATGGGTCTCTTGCTCTCAGAACCTATGTTGTAGTTAAAGGTTGGATGAGAGGGCAAACGTTATTGTGCTGTTGGTTTTTCAACAAAACTGTACCTCTGAATTAGAAAGATGTTGAACAGAACCTGTTTGTTGTTTAGAGGAACTACAGTGGTGTTCTGCAGGAGATGCTCTTGACTGTCCGTAGGACATACAGGTGTAGAATAGAAAGGTACATCAGTGAATGCCACACCATAATGCCACTTCCAAACTGCAACTATGAATGGAATGTAAAAAGCTCTTTCAAAGGTTAATTATTTATGTCATGTTTGATGCTCTCAGTGCTGATGAGACAGTTGTGTTACAACAGTTAATTTGGTGAATTACTGTAAATCAGTTTGGCCATAGATTCAGAATATCATTGATAGTTAGTCTCTTCATGTGTTTATTTCTTCTTAGGTGAAAGCCAAGTTTACAGTGGATGACCACAGTCACTACTTGTTTACTCCCTGCATTCTCACAGAATGGGTCCTCAGCCTGCTGCGATATGACCTGACTGCAGGTAAGCAAATGCACGTGCAAGAATGTTCACAAATTAATGTGTTTTGTAGCACTTTAATATATGATTATGAGTATATGAAACCAAACCTTTTCTAAGTTAGGGAAAATGAACTTTCAGGCTCCATGGGGGCCCATACTCATAAAAATAATGCTTTTTTAAAACTTTTGTCATGATCAGACTCATAAGGAGCTCTGACCCACATTTTCAGAAGCTCTGCTGTATGCAAACAAAACAGAAAGTTGGATTTAATGACACACTAGCTTTCTACTAATTCCTTAGGATCCATAGTCTTGCTGTTACTAAGGACCATAAAGCATTAATAACACAGTCAAATTTGATGCCAGAATCAAAAAGACAGCTCTCTTCCTTCCCTCTTCTCTCTTTCCTCACTTCCTCTCCTTCCCTCATCGCTGTCCCTGTCTTTTATCACCCTGTCCCTTTGCTGTCCTTTCATCTCCCCCTCTGTCATTCTCCCTCTCTCTTCTTCTCTCTGCAATGTGTTCCTGCTGTGATAGTGAATCCAATCATTTATTTTAATTAAACATGTCAGCAGACTCCTGTGCTCATCATTTTTTAACTTACTCTTACTTTGTCTTCCCTCTTTTTTCCCTTGTTCCTCCTTGCCTTCTTGTTGGTATGTAAAAAACATCTCCCTTCATTTGTATCCTGTGGTTGTGCTGATGTATACTATGTGTATGTGGTGAATTTGAATGTGCGAGTGATTGCAATGTATTTATTAACTACACTGCATAAGTTCCATAATGCCAGTGTTTAAAATGTATCTTTAATTTAAATATGCAAGGCATTTAGTGGAGATTACACTACCTTCAAATTTGTACCCAAAACCAAGTGGGGTTGTGTACAGCATGTCTCCTGATGTAAATGAGAGGGAGGTCATGGAGCGTGGACTTTGGCCTTCGGTTTTTGTGAGAGTTTTACTTGGTGTCTCAGGGCTGATTGATGCACCCTCATGGTCAATGTGAGCTTGTCACAGATACTGTATGTCACTATCAGCTGACAAAATGCAAAGGTTACAATAAAAAAAAGCTTGTATATCAATACTATTATTGCCTCAAAAATCCAATAATATTGGACTTTATTGTTTTTATTTTTATTGTTTACTCTCTTGTTTGCTCTCTAATAATTTGAAAACCATATGCATAGAAAATGTTTAGTATGACAGTTTGGCACTGTCTTCTTTTCATCATGTCAGCTGTGTTTCTCTTCTTCAGCTCTTTTAATATAATTTGACAGTCTGTTGAAGCCAGTGACCTGCAAGATCATGATTTTGGCTCATCCCTTTAGTGATGTCTTTTTACCTAACAGCACTTTGCTGATTCTTTGGGGAATTTAGTAAAATACGCCTCACTCTGGGAGGTGCTTTTGTCATGCCTGATCCCACCTAAAATAGCCCTTTGACTCACTGAGGCCTGAGCCATAGCATAAATAATGTGCTTGTGCTTGCATCTGTCCTGTATTTGTTTTTTTCAAACTACAAATAAACTGTTAAGTATTAAATCAAATATGTGCATTTATCACATTTTTTTCTTTTTAGCTCAATCTAATGTGACAGACAGCGTGCTGGAGGTGGTAGCATATGAGGCCAGGAGGCTGTTTAGAGACCGGCTGGTTTCCTCCAAAGACATTCACACCTTTGATAACATCCTCTCCTCCATCATACGGGGAGACTGGGGCTCTGACGCTCTAGACAACATGGCTGGTATGAGAAAGCTGTACTCTCACTGATGTACACCTTCATTTAAATCCTACATACAGTAGCCTCCACAATACAACAAGAGTTTTGCAAGCTTGTATGGATGAAACAGCCCAACACTGGACAAGGACACTGCAAGACTTCATTACAGATTGTTTGCAATGTATCCATAATTTCAGCAGTTGATCATCACATGTAACTTATCGGTCTGCCACTTCTACTGTAAGATAAATGTCATACAATGTCATTCATGAATCAAGAGTCATACCAGAGTGGTGTGAAGTGATGTTAAGGTCCGTTTATGATTCTGGAAGAGTAAAAGAAGCATTCAGAAACTGTCTAGAATCCTTACATATAAATATACATGCTGTAGTGGTTGTACTAACAGATACTATACTAATGATCTGAACAGCAGCACTACAGTAGAAATGCTTGCCAAATCTGTAACTATTCCACAGTCTTCATGCAAACTTAGATTCAAAGCCAGCAAAGAAAGCTGACTTAGCAGCAGAGAGATGTACTGATCAAGAACAAGTCCTGGTTGCTGACTCAACACAATGACATATCTATAACCAAGGGCCTTGAAACTGATAAACAAGGGCCTACAGTGATGGCAGTTACACTAAAGACACCAAAGAGACAGAGGCAGGGCTGCGTTGCTGTGCACTTCTTTCTCACTTCTATCTCGTATATAAGTGTGTTACTAACTGTGTGTAATATTTCTCCTCTGCAGATGGTTTCTATGTGACATGGGGAGCCTCTGAAGGGGCTGTAATGGCTCCAGGCCAGTCTCTACCTTCTCATGGTAAACAACTGGGACGCCTGGATTCCGCTGACCTGAAACAAGTTATACAGAAGGTACACAGTGAGGAGCTGTTGTCTGGTCTGTAAATGCACAGTAGAATGTGGATACCCATACCGAGCCCAATGGGATGTGTCGGTACCCGAGGGATTGGGCTGGGTTCAGACAGAAATTTAGAAATTATGGTCATGTCTGGGTCAGGTTCAGACATGTCAGACTTTAGCCTAGATGGCTGCAGCACTCAAATGTCTGCTTTGTTTAATGATAAGGGGAAAACCACCGTACAAACTCAACAGCATCAGTTTCGGACATAAAATACAATTCGCTTGGTGGGTCCAGGTTGGATTCAGATGTCGCACTCTCGTCGGTCAGGTTCAGACAGATCTATTGGGTGTGATCTGTTCTCGAATGCACCGTAATAGAATGTATAGCTAAGTATTGAACTTGATTATAATTTGAGGTAGTTGTATTTTTCTGTAATGCTTTATATCTTACTCTGTTACATTCTGTGCTTTTTACTACACTACAGTTATTAAATTAATATAGTAACACAGTGATAACTCTCTGAAAGATCCTATTCTGTATAATAACTTTTTCTTTTAGTACTTTGCTGATAAAACTTTTTTCTTAAGTACAGTTTTGAATGCAGGGCTTATTTTTAATGAAGTGTTTTTACCATGCAAGTGAAGGGTGTGAATATCTTTTCTGCTACTCATTCATGTGGTTGTGTTTCTTTGTCTTTGTTTTGTTATTTTCACGTCTTTTGTATTTGTCAGTGTGTCTGTGGTGCACTTCCTCACCTGTGTTCCTGCTTTTCCTTCCTCAAGGGAGTAGTGCTGTACAGTCGCGATAACAGGGAGCTGGATCTTCTCTTGTTCTGGGAAGTATGTGACTTCGTGTCCAGGGTTGACCGGGTCCTGAGCCGACCCGGTGGCTCTTTGCTTCTGGCGGGCCGGAGTGGAGTGGGGAGACATACAGCTACGTGCCTGGTGTCACACATGCATGGGTACACATTGTTCACGCCCAGAATCTCCAGAGGCTATACTTTGAAGCATTTCAACAGTGATCTCAAGATGGTAAGTGTGGTTTGCCTTTGTAAGATTTTATCAGCTCAGTTGTGCCAAGCTAACCACTTTTTGTAGAATTGACTTGGAGATAATTGCATTGTACAGGCAAATGTTTTGTCTTCCCATTAACACTCTGTGTAGTTTTGTTTCAGGTTTAAATGGCCAGATTCATTGTTAAATGACACCTGTAGTTGGCAATTAAAGTGTAAAGTCACTGATGGTTTGCTTGTAAAAATGGATATCAGGCATATATGTGTGTGCTGTATGTGTAGGTGATGCAGCTGACAGGTCTGGAAGGCCAACATGTGGTTCTACTGTTGGAGGATTATCAGTTTGTTCACCCAGCTTTCCTAGAGATGGTCAACAGCTTGCTTTCATCAGGTGTATATTGCATATTTGTGTGTTTTTTTTTTTTTCCTCTTGTACATGAGCATTGTGCATAGATGTTTTGAAGTATCAGATACATTCTTATTGTTGTGCCAGTTCAGGGGGTTACTGTCAGTATGTATCATAGTAGTAAAAGCAATGCTGTACACCAATCATAGGTTACAGTTTTAAGGCAGCTTGACTATATTATGTTTAGTTCCTTCTGGGAGATGATAGTGTGTAAGGAAACACTGATTATTTGTTTGTGTGTTTGTGTGTGATATGTTTAAGGTGAAGTTCCAGGTCTGTACACCCCAGAGGAACTGGAGCCTCTCCTTGCCTCCATCAAAGATGCTGCTTCCCAGGATGGATTCACTGGGCCACTCTACAACTACTTTTCCTATAGTCAGTACTGTATATTTATTGACAGCACAGTCTGCATTTCATGATTGTGGTTTGTTCCCCCCTGTATATATTGTACTCTGGTGTGAGCTTCAGTGTACAGCTCCACAACATGTACCATTTCTGTCCACTGGTTGTTCTTTACACAGTATACTCTTGTGTTTTGACTCTATTCCTCGGTCTCCCTGCTGAGCAGTGGTGTGTATAATATAGAAGTGGTGGTGTCACTGAGATTGCTGCTAGAGAATCAAATCAATATCTCTGGTATTGTCTGTTATTATTATCCAACTCTGTCAGGGAGGTAAAAGGTTAAATGGACAGTATTAATGACAAAACCTAGTGCAGGTATTCATGCTGTCCCTCGCTGTCACTGTTTCCATCCAAGCCCATTTTACACAGAGATTGCAGAAATCTGCCAGTGTTTTGACCCTCCTTCAAGGTGGCTTTTTTGATTTAAGCCTGTTTACACTGAGTTTAAAAAGCTGGCAAACTGCAGCTCCTGTGTTCGTTTTACAGAGCTGCCGGAATCCCAGTACTAGAGGAATGTTGCTTATCATAACATCTGTTGGTCCGTGTACTTCGCCGCCAATTTGAAATCGAAACAAATGGGCTGTTTTTTAATTTAGTTTGATATATTTATAAATGGAAATCAAAAGTTACAGTACCTTACTACATGGATCCAATTTCAGGTCTGTGTGTCTGCTTGAGGGTAGGGCAACACACACACACACAAGGTACACCTCACCTCAGATCAGACAGAAGCGTGCGTTTTAGCTGCATCCACTCAAAATCCTTCCCACAGGGTTCTGCAGAGGTGTGGCTGTGTTTATTCATGCTTTAGAGTATAACCACAGTGAAATAAAATAAAGTTGTAATTCTCTGATTCACTTTGTTCTCACTGCCACTGTTCTCTCTCATCATTCACTCTCTAGCTTTCTCTCTCGCTCATGCAGACCTCCAACCCCCTATTCCCACTCACCCCTTTTATACAGAAGGTGGAGCAAACTCATCTCTGGAAAAATACTATCAAATCATTGGTGTCTCACTCCAGGACATCTCTTCTATCTGCTCACATAGATGTAAACACCGTGCAGAGAACATCATCAGGGACCATTGACACAGAATGTCAAGGCAGAAATCTCAAGCATTGAATGGGCAGTGTAAAAGGGGCTTAAGACTACATTTTATGATAAACACTTTTACTATATTTTATTTCTGTTTGGCTTTGTGTTTTACATTTCACTTAGGAATCCGGCAGAACCTCCACATTGTTCTGATCATGGACTGCTCCAGCTCTAACTTCACCATCAACTGTGAGAGCAACCCAGCTTTCTACCGCAAGTGTTCAGTTCAGTGGATGGAAGGATGGTCTGAAAGCAGCATGAGGAAGGTTAGAGGAGGACAACAAGGAGAGGGACAAGATTAGGCCAGAAAATAGATATCAGTAATTGCAGTTTTTGTTCACACCAGTGTTGAGTATGTAGATTTATAAATGGCTGGAAACAATTGATAGACAAAACAGTGTGGCCCAGTCTTTGATAAGGTTTTTGGCAAGCCAGCAATGACTGCTGTGACAGCATACTTACTTGTATGCTTTAAGAATCCTTTGGCTCCAAATGCCATATTGAAACTATTACAGTGAGGCTTAAAAAGTAAAATTGCTTACCTGTGATGTCTCAGACTTGATACATTATTTTTAAGGCAGATGGGAGAAGAGTGTTTTGAATACATGCATCAATGCTTTCTATTAAAATTTCATATATTGTGTGTGTGTGTGTGTGTAAACCTGTATCTTGTCAGATTCCTGAGCTGCAACAGTGGTCGGATGGTTTGCGTGAATAGGTTGAGCTGGGATGGAGACAAATTCCCGGCCTAAATTGTTTCAGTCCGCCATGTTGTTAAGCAAGTATCACGTCTAGCTAAATATTACCAAATATCATGTGTCAACATAACATATATGTATGTATGTATGTACACACACACAGTATATATCCATGTCATTGTCCTGTTGCTGTGGCTATAATTACACTGCTCTTCAATGAATGTAGATGAAGTTGAGGCATTTAATTTAATGTCAGCCTCCCAGTTATCGCGGATTGTCATTTTATATTAAATAATTATCCAGTAATCCTTATAATTCACAAAATACAGAATTGTGTGCCCCCAAAAACTCATCATCTTTACAATATGAATGACTTAATAGGTTTTTGACAAAGGGCATTTAATCTGGTGTATAATGTTGCTTGTGTATGCAATGGAAAACATTTCTACCAGGATTTGTTAGGAATACTTCAAAATACAACAAATTTTGTTTTACTGACAGTGACCATCAGATAATTCAGTAGCTTAATTACCATATTTCTTGCTTTATATTTCTATTGTGCCTGTGGTTAATGTAATGAGAATGACTTCATAGCTTCAAGTCAGTTTGTGTTTCTTCATCATTTGTTCGCAGCAGGGTCTGGGCAGGGAGACCTGTGTCGTTTGTTCCTGATGGTCCATGAGTCCTGTAGAGAACATGGTGCGACACCCAGCCAATACATGGCCTTTCTGCATGTTTACACTGCATTATACAGCCGGAAGCAAAGCCAGCTCACAATGAGACAACAGCATCTACAGGTAAAATATCATCTGTATGACACATTTACAAAGAACTACTACTACTACTACTACTACTTGATATATATTTACATTTTGTTTGATGATTTTCTGCATATACATGTTTTTGCTATCTGAAGATTAAATGTAAGAAGGCTGCTTTTTCATTTATGGTTGTTTATGTATTTTGTATTTCAGAATATAAAGTAAAAGTATGTTGTAACTTCTGATGTTAGTGGTAGGTAGACAAACAGTGACTAGATAGAATGTTAAGCAAGGATAAACTTTGACTTCTATAGACCTAAGTCTTTCTTTTTTTCTTAATTAATAAACCATGCCACTTCTAAACATAGCGTACGTGTGTGGACATTTGCCCTCAGAAGTGACAACTGTTGAACTTGGAGTAGAATTTTAGATTTCTTGTTTTTAGCTTGTATATCAAAGTTGTATTTTTTCTCTCTCACATGTTATGATTTGCTCGTGTCTGCAGGCAGGCGTGTCTAAGCTGAACGAAGCTAAGGCATTGGTCGATGAGCTGAAGAGGCGGGCTGCAGAGCAGAGCGCACTGCTGAAGACTAAACAACAGGAGGCAGATTCTGCCCTGCAGGAGATCACTACCTCCATGCAGGTGTGTGTGCACGCTTGTGTGATTTTTGAGACTCTGTGTGTGCCACTGTGTGTAGGTTTGACAGTGGCAAGCAGGACAGCAGTCCTGCAGGGTTTCCTGTCTCCTCCAAGTTACATCTGTTCTCTTCTCAAGTCTCACTGTGGCCCACCCCCTGCCACTTCTCTTCTCTTCTCTTCTCTTCTCCCCTTTAGTCATCTGCATTATATTATATAAGCAACTCTTCTGGATTTCCCAAGGATGTGTTCCCCCCGCTGTGAAGACACGATTTATTTAGTTTGGTTGTGTGTATACGTGCATTTGATTGTTCTGTGACTTCTCATCCAATGTTTTTTTTTATCTCCTGATACCCACGTTTCCATTTCCTCCTGCTGGGTCTGTCTGGAGGATGGATGAATGGACGGAGAGATGTATAGAAGGAGAAAAGGAAGCTGAACTTATTCATTAGTTATGATATCCTTCTGTCTTTCCGACTTTGGTAAATCAGCTTTTTTGGGTGAGATCGAGGGAAGGAGGGAGCTAGAAAAACAAAAGAATGAGAAGAAAAAGCTGTCAGTGGAGTCAGTTTGCAAAGTGATAATTAACCACTAGACTCATCCCTTTGGGCTCTAGCAGCTGTGTCTCCTGTTGAGATGGAGACAGCAGGGACACAGAAAAAGGAGGACTGGGACAAAAATATGAAGGGTGTAGAAAAACTATGTAGAAGAGCAATAGAGGCTTTGGGAAGATGGAAACATTAAGAGAAGTGGTAGAGCAGGAAAAATCAGTTTTGCTAAGGAAATAGGGAAGGTACAGGAAGCGCATATACTGAAGGAAAGTTTAAGGCTTGAACTGGGAAGAATTGGAGGAATGGAGAGACAGTCAATGAAAAGATTAGCTTTGGAAGAGGGAGGATAGGTTCTAGGCAGAGAGAGATAAGAGAGTGGAAGTGTGGGAAAAGATGCTGCCAAACATTCATCCTTTTTCTCTTTTCATCCATTCTCAATGTCTTAGTCCCACACTGAACCAAATCCCTTATCTTTAGTTTATGCCTGAACTACCTTCAAACTGTAGCACTGACAAATAAGGCTTATTTACATTTAAGTGGTCGCAATATCTCCAGGTCAGCACTCAAGTTTTCTTGTTAAATACCATATTGTATCTACAGTAAATTATATTTTACTTTGTCAGAAGAAGGGAAATTTTATGATTTTGAAGGCTATGCTTTTACCCCAACACAATCTCTCAAACATCACATGATCTTTTTTTTGTTATGCAGAATGCCAGTGACCAGAAGACAGAGATGGAAAAAATAAAAGGAAAAATGGCTCAAGAAGTGTCAAAGATTGAAGAGAGAAAGGCCAAAATAGATGATGAGCTGAAGGAAGTGCAGGTAAGTTGTCTGATTGGCTTGTGGAGTCACTAGCTTATTATTTGTCAGTTATTAGAAATGCATATACAGTGGCCCTCCACCATTTCCATTCATTGAATCCTAGCTGTACTCATGTCTCACTTAATTTTGTATTTTTCCCTCCTCTTACCATTACTGCCCCCTAGCCTTTGGTAGATGAAGCAAAACATGCAGTGGGAAACATCAAGCCCGAGGCTCTGTCTGAAATCCGCTCCCTCCGCATGCCCCCTGATGTCATCAGAGACATCTTGGAGGGGGTACTAAGACTGATGGGCATCTTCGACACCTCCTGGGTCAGCATGAAGAGGTGAGAGGGGAAAGCAATGGGAGGGTTGTGTAAAACAACTGACAGAAGAAGAGCAATAAAAGGATGGATACATATATGCAGAGAAGGTTTTCCCATTGGGAGTAATTAAACTGACGAGGATCTTCAACACATCTTGGATCTTGAAAAAAAGGTGTGAGGAAGCGATGGGGTGTTAACAGATGGATGAGAACAGAAGAGGAAAGTGTTGACATAGCTAGGAAAAATCTTTGTACCTGGAATAACATGAAGAAATGTGATAGCTTTAGCACAAATTGTAAAATAAAAATAAAAAAACATCATAAACCTCAATATCTGCTCATATCTGAGCTGTAGTCAGAATATTCAAATTTGTCATCTCATTCAGTTATTTATATTTTCCACCACATATTCACATGGCCCAAAAGAAAGTATTTCATCTGTGAAGAAAGATGCAGTCGTAAACCGTTTTTAATATATGTTAAATAATAATACTTATGTGTATATTGTGATTAAAATACATTTTTGATAGACTTTGGTAAACCATTCTGCCTTTCTAATGACTCATGTTAACTGGGTGAGCCAGCTCCACTCCATTCTCTCTAACAGAATATTTTTATCTGAGTGTTTATTACATCTTAAATGTGAAATCAGCAGTTTAAAGTCATTTAACAGTAAAGCTACAAGAAGTAGAGAAGTGTCTTACAATTTTAATCCCGTCACTACAAATCATGTTTAGTTTATTGCAAACCATCTCTGTAAACACTGATTTGATTAATGTAACATGGTGAATTCATGTAAAAACTCAGTTTAAACGCTTAAACTTGTCCTTTTTTGTACTATGGAGAAAACTTACATGATGCAAACTTGCTGTTTGTTTTTAAAATATCAAGTAATCCAGGTTCAGATTCACATTTATTGTCATTTCCACACATGTATGTGACAAACATATAACGAAGCAGAATGTTGTTCTGGGGTGGCTGTGGCTCAGGAGGCAGAGCGGGTCATTTCCTAACCTAGCGGTTCGATTCCCGGCTTGTCCAGTCAATATGTCGAAGTGTCCTTGAGCAAGACACCGAACCCCCAGTTGCTCCCGGTGATGTCACCGGTGTGTGAATGTGTGAATGCTTGGGAGTACAAATGGGTGAATGGCCAAATAATGTGAAAGCTTGAGTGATGCCTGTATCTGGAATCTTGCCCTTTCGGTCATGACCCAAAGTTCATGACCATAGGTGAGAGTAGGAACATAGATCGACCAGTAAATCGAGAGCTTTGCCTTACAGCTCAGCTCCTTCTTCACCACGACAGACCAGTACGTCGACCGCATTACTGCAGAAGCTGCACCAATCCGCCTGTCAATCTCCCATTCCATCCTTCCCTCACTCGTGAACAAGATCCCAAGATACCTGAACTCCTCCACTTGAGGCAGAAACTCTCCACCAACCTGAAGGGAACAAGCCACCCTTTTCAGACTGAGAACCATGGCCTCGGACTTGGAGGTGCTGGTTCTCATCCCAGCTGCAAACCGTCCCATTGCACGCCATCCCAGTGCACGCTGAAGGTCCTGGTTTGATGGAGCCAACAGGACAA
>NW_018128109.1:721227-722381 GCF_001952655.1 Monopterus albus | reverse complement strand
CATAGAAATTCTGTCCATAAAAATAATGAACAGAATCGGTGACAAAGGGCAGCCTTGCCGGAGTCCAACATGCACCAGAAACAGCTCTGACTTACTGCCGGCAATGCGAACCAAACTCCTGCTCCGGTCGTATAGGCACCGGACAGCCCTTAACAGAGGGCCCTGAACCCCATAGTCCCGGAGCACCCCCCACAGGGCGCTGCTTGGGCCCGCCACCTACAGGAGGATCCGTAAGGGGCCGGTGCATAGTGGATTGGGCAGCGGTCGAAGGCAGGGGCCCCGATGACCCAATCTCTGGATACGGAGACTAGCCCTAGGGACGTGGGATTGTCATAAACTATCAATTTTAATACCATTTATGTCATATTGAATGTTGTACCTTTTATTATTTTATACCATGTTTTCAGTGTTAGAGTTGAATCCAGATTTTCTTTTCCCCATTCTTTTGTCTTTTGTATTGTTTTTATGTCCTATCAGATTCTGAACAGGCTCTTTTTCCACTTGGCTTCAAAGAGAAAAAGAAAACTTTAAGTTTCATAATTTTAGACATTAATTAACATTAACATTTTCTTTTTCTGGATAAAGGTCTCTTTTTTTTCTCTCTCTCTCTCTCTGCCAAACTGCCATGACCTGCAACTTCAAACTCCCACCCACACTGCTGTATTTGTGGCTAATCCTTTCTCTTGCTTGTATTTTTCCTTAACCTTTTTCTTCTGAAGCTTTCTGGCTAAGCGTGGGGTAAGGGAGGATATAGCTACATTTGAAGCCAGGAACATCACCCCTGACATTCGCCAGAGTGTGGAAGAGCTCCTCAACAGGAACAAGGCCTCTTTTGACCCCAAGGTCAGCTGACCATAACAGCAGAATCAGAATTAGATGTTCAGTGGCTGTTATTAACCTTGGTTTTTTTTTCCAGTTGTTCTTGAGGCTGTTGTTATAACTGAGTTGTTCTTGTTGCTGTTGTTATGGTCAGAATGCAAAGCGTGCAAGTGCAGCAGCTGCTCCTCTGGCTGCCTGGGTCAAAGCCAATGTTCAGTACTCCCATGTCCTGGAGAGGATAGAGCCACTGGAGAGAGAGCAGGCCGGACTACTGGAGTAGGCGCACACACACACACACACACACACACACACACACACACACACACACACACACA
>NW_018128109.1:702842-721132 GCF_001952655.1 Monopterus albus | reverse complement strand
ATAATATATTTTTAAAATAAGTAATAAAGATGCAATGCTTATCAATGAGCCTGTGGTCTCGGTCTTAACCTAACAGCTCCTAACCTAACAGTATACTTACACATAAAAAATACACATAGGCACACTCTTCATGACAAACATAGACAAATAAGATATACCCATCTTTTTTTTGTGTGTGTGTATCCAGAAACCTGAGGAAAACAGAGAGTAGGAAGAATAAGCTGGAGGACCAGCTCAACTCTGTTGGAGCCAAAGTCAAAGAGCTGAAAGAGAAGTATGTCTGTTCCCAAATTTTTAGTCTTCCGCTTTCTATTTTTAACGTATTTCACCAGTGATGAAAATCTTAAGGTTATTATATCATCATAAATTCAAAATGATCTTTTAGCATGTTTGCAATAAAGCAGAATTCTTCATGGTGACCATTATTCCCTTATGATTAGTTCTGACCTCTGAAATACTAAAGTAGAAACAAAACCAAACACAATGACAGCAACAAAAAACAAGTGTAGATGCAGGTTGGGTTAGAATAGTACAGTAAGCTGCTGGAGGTAACTCAGCTAGCACGCTAACAATAGCATTTCCCAAGAAAGTAATGATGACTTTTTAATGAAATACTGGTTTTACCCTTGGTTCCTGCCCTTTCAGTCACTGCCAGCCATGCAGCAACCCTCCTCTCTCTGCTGCTTGCTTTTGCTCACCATGCAGTTGCATAAACAAGGACAGAAACAATCGATACTTCCTTAAGGGCAGGTCGTTCCTGCTCTTTTTAAAGTGACTGGACATTGGCCAGTTTCTCTGTTTATTATCACTGTTTCTCAGCAAAGGTGATCTTCACACTTCAAGTGTGACTGAGCCCGAATCCTCTCCTCTTTGCTCCTCTCACTGTACTTCTACTTTGTCACGATCTCTGCCATACATATGGATTCTGCTTTCAAAAGAATCGATGGCGCTTCCCATGGCTAATTCCTCATAGATCTTATGTTACATTTACCACCTATACTGTATAAATCTACATGAGGCATATTAAACAAATATCAGAATGCTAGTCTAACCTCCTCTAACCCTATATAAAATGCATTCTTCTGTTTAATGAGCTCTTTTCTTCTGCCTCACCCTTTCTCTAGGTTTCAGTGTCATACAGCTGAGGCAACTAAGTTGGAGGCTGAAGTGACAAAAGCCCAGGACACAATTACTGCTGCCCAGCAGCTCATATCACAACTGGATGGAGAACACACACGGTGGAACACACAGGTAGTTTGATGTATGGGTGTGCTGATATATACAGTATACTGGTGTGGGAGGTTATACACTTATTCAGTAAGGTGGTTGTTTACCTTGTAAGAGCAACAGGAGGTGTGTGTATCTGTGAGTGTGGTTGTGTGTATGTGTCAAGGGGACAAAGCCAGTCATCTCGGGTCCCTTCTGGCTGTTTTTATTCCTCTCCACAGCATCTGTCTGCACTTTAATTAAAACACTCAATCTCTTTTTTGACACACACTTGCACACCCACCCTCAAACTCACTACCTCCCTTAAGGACCGTGCCACAGAGCCATTTTCCTTTCTGCTCACATATTTCCATACTAACACATACATACATGCACACATTTCATCCCTAACTTGTTTGCACACTACATTTCAGTGTTTCAAAGGAAAGAAGAAACTTGATAATGAAGCCTGATGCATAGTTATTCACCAGCATGGTTGTAGAGTTCTAATCCCCTGACATGGAAATAGATTGCCTTAAAGGAATCCTGATCAACTTAGGAATCACAGCAGTAATGTCACTTTAGTTAATATTGTGCAAATTTGTGAACATGTTCCTGCGTTTGGTTACTTTTCATGATGTCAGAACCAGTGTAGACATGTTTGGATTGTCTGTGGTTAGGAGCTGGGTTTAGGTTAATGATTTAGATGAGGAGGGAGTTGCATGTTATGTCCACATGGTTCAAGTTACTTAACTTTCTCTATTTTCCTCTGCCTTTCCCTTCTCCCATCCCTGCATCTCCTTATGGTCTTCCCTCTGATTCCTCCCCTCTTCCTTTTTCCTTTCTCTACTAATACATTTTTCACTATAATCACCTATTTGTCTCGCTGTCCTCCTTCCCCCTCCTCTGTCTTGTCTGTGTTTTTTTCCTTCTATTGCTGTCTCTTTCAATCAGATGTCTGAGATAAAGAATGAGTTGGATACACTCCCTATGAGGGCTGTGCTTGCTGCAGCCTTCATCACCTATCTGTCTGCGACTCCTGAGGACCACAGAAGACACTGTCTGGAGACATGGATGGCTCAGTCTGGACTACAGAGTAAATATACTATTTAGGCTAACACACGAGCACCAGCATATGCCATCTCATGTGTTAAACAGCCTGCAAACGCACTACTACCCACACACACACGGCACAATGCATATGCTACACAGTGTATACAACAGTCCTGGGTCTACTCAATATCACTGCTGAATAAAAACTCAGCAAGAGCGTAAAATTACTTGATCAGTATCAGTCTAGTAATTGCTCCAAGTGATGTTATGTCTTAACTTTTAACTGGAGGGCGGGGTCACTGTATACCTGAAAGATAGAGAGCGATAATTTGCAAGGACACCAAACCAACAGCTGCTTTGTGTCTGAGTTCCTGAGTGCTTGACATTGATTCCCCCATGCATAACTATCCTCGAATCTGTATTAGCGGTGAAATGTTAACATGTCTACTGCACAGTTTAAATCCATTCAGGTAAGACGTTTACAACATCCATCCAATGATAAAAAGTGGTCATATGCCACAGATAATATCTTAGCTAATGGAAGACAACCTTATTTTATTGAAATTAACAACATTTTCAACAAAAGCAACTGTTAAATATATTCACATTATTCAACAAAACCGACACAAGTAAAAAGGCTCTTATTGTGTTATGTGGATTTTATTATATCAATCTTTTTTAAATCAAATAAAATGTGTTCACTATGCTTAAAAAAGATATTGTTCATGTTAGAATTTGTAATGAGAACTTGCCAGTATTTTAAGCATTAATAAGGTGGGAGAGTTTTAAAATCATTAAGTAGACAAAATAAAAACACTATTTCAGCTCTCAGCTAGGGCCAAAAATTCAACTAGAATTGATGGAAAGGAGTTTCTGGGGGCTTCACCCCCTGGCCCCTGACCTGAGGTGCTGCCCCAGGAACCTGGACCAGGACCAGCCACTTAGTAGCCACCCGAAAGTATTTTCTCTTGAAACATTTGCAAAACACCCCCAGTAAAGTGCAAATCTCACCTTTATGTGGCTTGGCCCTAGTGTAATTTGATGTCTTCTTCTCCTCCTCACTCACATAAAAAATACAAACTGTAATAATTTTTATACCAAGCTTAATCACCCTAATTTATCAGCTCTTCTATTCTGATATTAATAATCCATCCACCCCAGTGAGCCTGTATAATCTGTGCAAAGTCTCTTTCAGCACGAAATGTTGCCTTATTAATAGCTCAGACCATATAAACATTCCCTTTCCCAGAGGGGCTTCAGATGTGCATATGAATCCCAAACAGCTGATCCACTGTCATTTCTAAACCCCTGAGTCCATTTCACTGCTTCTCTGCAAGTTGTCAAGATCACTTAGTGACCCCACTTAAAAGTGTCATGTGATGTAGATGCTGTTGTTAAACTGGGACTTGTCAAATGGCTGTTGGAGTGTCCAGTAACTGCAGTTTATGAGGTTTGGTTAACATTACCAACACTCTTTTGATGATGATAATAATAACTTTTACTTACTGGTCAAGTATGTTGGCCATCTGTGGCACCTACTTTCACTCACACACTCACTCACTCACTCACTCACTCACTCACACACACACACACACACACACACACACACACACACTCACTCACTCACTCCCTCACTCACTCACTCACTCACTCACACACCAATGGTGGCGCTGTCCCTGTGAGGCAGGACTGTTTCCCGCCACTGGGTGCAACTTGGGGTTCACTGTCTTGCCCATGGATACTTCGACATGTGGACTGGAGAGAACAGGAATCAAACCCCTGACCTTCCACTTGAGATACAACCACTCTACCTCCTGAGCTACACTCACTATGTTGTTTCACTATGCACCTCTAAAAGCAACAAATAAGCATGTTTAATTTAAAAAATTTTTTTATTTAACCTTTATTTCACCAGGCTGTCCCATTGAGAGATCTCTTCTTCAAGGTAGAGCTTGTGTATTTGTGTATGTGTTTATATTTGTGTTGTGTTTGTTTGTATCAGAGTTTGACCTGCGTTCATTCCTGTGCTCGGAGAGTGAGCAGTTGATCTGGAAGAGTCAAGGGCTGCCATCTGATGACCTCTCCATGGAGAATGCACTGGTCATACTACAGGTCAGACATCTGTTTTCCTATCTGTCAATCCTTATTAATCACTCTACTTTAGTTTTTAATTCCCTTAGCTTCAAATCTGTGTTAATAACATGACACAGAAGGATCTGTGTTATTAGAGCAATTTAATCAACATTTTTCATCTCTTTCCTTGCCATGTTCTTTTACTTTTTGTGAGACTGAAGTTATTACAATACATCTTTGTTTTATGTGTTGTATGCACTATCTACGACAGAGTACAATATTAATACAGCTTGTTACAACCAGCCTCCATAGTAATAATCATACTGTACTGTGTCTGTATTCCATTTGCTTGTGTTGTGCGTGTGTGTCTGTCTTGTTTTTACCATTGCTGCGTTCAGATCAGTGCACTCAAGTTACGGGTAAGAAGTTGCTCCACATTCATGCTTATAGTCCACACCTTCTTTAGTGTCGCTTCACTGTTTCTTTCATTGTCTGTGTGTGTGTGTCTCTCTGTTATAAGTTAGGTGTTCATTGTCATATACACTCAAACATTAAAATGCAATGAACATTGGACCAAGGATATGACTGTACATTCACATTCACATTCACATACAGTAAACACACACACACAGCCATGTTGACCTGGTGGCTGGCTTTTGGATGTCTGAACTCACTTTTTCACTTATTTTTTTGGAGTCATCTCAGTCTTTCATCCTCTTGTGTACAGGTCTACAAAGACTAAAGATGAATGAAATGGCAGCATACTGGAATATCACATTAGTAATAGTAGTAAATGTACAGAATATCTTTAACTTATAGTAGACTATTAAAGGAGTGGATTGGATAAATGTGTAGATGTCCATCACACACAAATGCCCACACACACATTTGTATGGCTATTTTTGTGAGGACACTCATTCTCATAATAAATTCCATTGTCCTTTACACTCATATTAACCATCACAGCTAAATGTCTAACCCCAGCCCTTCCACTAACACCTACCCTAAATGTAATTGTAACCTGATCCTTAAAACCAAGTCTTAACCTTCGAACAGCCCTTTAAAGTTGTGTGAGAAAGTGAGGACCATCCAAAATGTCCCCACGTTCCCAAAATGTCCTTAGTCCCATGGTGTAGAGCTGAAACGGTTCTCACAATGCTAGCCATACAATTACACACACACACACACACACTGGAAACAAAAATGAAGACACCAGGGTTACTCCTGTCAGTGCGCTGAGTAAGGAAAGGTAAACAGAGAAAGAAACAGGTTTGAGAAAGAGAATTCTTGAGCAAGAGACCGTGAAATAACACAGGATGAAAGGAAGGTAGAAGATTTCATTCCTTTGCTTGGCATAGGAATGACGCTGGTCAAAAAGCTTGAGTGGGAAGACGACTGAACTACATGCACATACATACACCCACACCTCCTCCTCCTTTGTAGCCAAACTTTTTTTTTTTTTTAATTAAATTTTTTATGAAATGATCCCAAATACACTTAACCTGAACCACAGTTCTTGATCACTGTTATACACTCAGAGTGTCGCCTGTCCGTTCCTAATCGACCCATCATCCCGAGCCACAGAGTGGCTGTGCACTCATCTGAAGCAGCACAGACTAGAGGTTATCAACCAACAGGTAAGCAAACACACCATCTCCCACACATTGGAGTTAATTGACTATTCTGTTGCATTTTCACACACATGCATGCTGTTAATCTGCTCAAGTCAATCCATCCTAAGCCTACTTTATCAGTGGATAACCTTTACTTGTAAAGCAATACACGTCAAACATTTATTTGAAGGGTTTTGATAGATGTCCTTGACTTCGCTTTTACTGTTCTCCTTGATCTGCATCCAGTTAATGATTTTAAGAAATAATGTGATTTTATTAACTCATTAGCCTCTAACTACTACATAGTAATTGGAAAAATTTGTGTCATTATGTATTCAAGGTATTATTACAACTGTGTGTCTGTGTCGGCTTTTTACAGGATGGTAACTTCATGACATCCCTGGAGCTGGCAGTCCGATTTGGAAAAACCCTCATCATTCAAGAGATGGATGGAGTTGAACCTGTCCTCTATCCGCTGCTGAGGAGAGACCTCATAGCTCAGGGTATGCACACACACTTCACAAGCACAAACACCACCTTCATCCAAAGTGGTGGTGGGAAGAACAGTTATTTCTTCAGTGAACACAACTCTTTTCACCATAATTTATAGGGTTCTAAGTAGTAGTTGCTTCCTCACCTCTGTCTGGTGGCTAGACACTGTAGTGAATACCTGTTTTGAGAGATATTGCTGCAATCTCATAATCATGATGTTAACTAGCGCAAGCCATTATCCTTCTCGTTGTTTTCTGACCTAGTTTACTTAACCAATCCTGACCCTATGCATTGGTTACTGCGCCATGAAGAACATTGAGATTATGTCAACAATATGTGAAACATTAAGATAGTTTATATACAGAATCTCTATAGAAACGGATGACAAACTGTACAGTGAACCAAGTTACTTATGACGTTTTTCAAGAAGTAATGCGCCTGCTGTTGGGGAGCATGAGTCGGAAAAGAACAGCGTGAGCGAAGGAGAGGTTGTACAAATAAAGATAATCAAAGAAGAAATCAGGTCTGCCACACCATCAGTGCTGTGATTAAAAACAGCTCTTTGATATATATGAAATAATTATTTTTGTGTCATTTCGCATTATTATTTCCATTATTTTACACCCTAGTACTGTCAAATACCGTTGTCTGAAAGTTTGTGCTAATGAAACACATGTACAGTTCATACAGTACATAGACCCATCAAACGTTTCATGACAGGTTATAATTAATTCCATTATTGGAAACCCGTGGCTCTGCATTATTTATGTATGTATGAATTATCAAAACTGAAAGTCATCAAACACTATAGCATTTCCACGGACTTTTTAAAATGTAATGGCAATTGCATGCGCAACATTCAAACCTTGCTAATCCAAGGTTCTCAGAAAGGGCTGTTGTTTGTGCCACAGAAAAGAATTTAACTGCTGAAATAGTTTGCAGCTATTGGAAATTAATGCCCTATTTAAAATCAGCTTGCGTATGTGCTCTGTATTGCTATGTTCATTCTGTTTTAATGGACAAATACTTGAAATTGCTTGCCACTTAAAATTCTCTAATAAATATAAAAATATATCTCAAAAATATGCAGCAGTTTATGCATAGCTGTTTTTGATGCTTCTGGCATAACCTGTGACATTTTAGTTTCTTGGTTTAGATAATTGCATACCAATCAAATTGAAAACCTATCTATGAAAATGAGGGTGATTCATTAGGCTCTGAGTCATCCAGGGAGAGTGGTTGTCTATTTGAAGCTGGAAAAACCAGGAGTAGAGAAAGTGTGATATCCACTTAAAAGTGGTGTTAAACCAGATGGAAAAAATAAGTAAGACACAGGCATGGCAGTACTGTGTTAGTACTGTACTGCATTGCAGACTTCTAGAAGACAGGGTGTAGCGAAACAAGTGAAGACAGAAGTTATGAGCCTGTATGATACAGTATATGTTGTTAACAGAGACTCTCTTTCTGTCAACACACACGCACACAGGTCCTAGATATGTGGTTCAGATAGGAGACAAGGTTATTGATTACAACGAGGACTTCCGTCTCTTCCTGGCAACACGGAATCCCACCCCTTTCATCCCTCCTGATGCTGTTTCCGTGGTTACGGAAGTCAACTTCACTACCACCAGGGCAGGTTTGCGAGGACAGGTAGCCAACGTAACACTCACTCAAACACATTTACAATCTACTATAATAGCACTGGTGTTGTAGTTGAGTAACTAAACCCATTGTCCTATTACAAAAAAAGAAGTGCGAGTTCTTGTCTCCATCTTCCAAGTCTGAATGCAGCTAGTGCTTGAGTCTGAGTCGGACTCGAATTGGACTACAACAATGAATAGTTTAGTGGGCAGCTGTGGCTCAGCTGGAGTGGTCATTTCCCAATTGAAAAGGCTGGCGGTTAGATTCCCGGTCGCCACATGTTGAAGTGTTTGGTTGAGACATTGTACCCCTATTTGTCCCTGGTGGCCAAGCAGCAAATGGCCGCTATCAGTAAGAAAATTCCCAATGAGGATTAATAAAGTATAATAAATTTAAAGCTCTGGTCTCTTCTTATTGTGACCCTAGCTTCGGACTCGGTTTAGTGCTTGATGCTTGAGCAAAATACATGTGGAACAAATGGTTTTATTAAATGCATTTATAGAGTAGGTATTGTATGTTAATGTCATACTATGTAATTATTTCTGTAGTCATATTGTACAGTATGTCCACTTGTGCATTTGTTTTGTGTTTGCATGTCTGTGCCTTAGCTACTAGCCTTAACCATCCAGCAGGAAAAGCCAGAATTGGAGTCAGAGAAAACAAGACTACTACAACAAGAGGAAGACAAGAAAATACAACTTGCTCAGTTGGAAGAATCATTGTTGGAGGTACACTTGCAAACATACAGCAAATACTGTGAGAACAAAGTAGATCATGTTGAATTAAAAAAAGTCTGGTGCTGCGGCATTGTTCTGTATACAAATATATTACAATACTAATTGTATCCACATAAGCAGGGTCTGAAATTAACACCCGCCAGGTGCCAAATGCAGGTAGATTTTTCATTTGGAGAGTCAGTCTCAGAACACTACCAGCCACAGTGGCAGGGAAATATTTGTAGCAAAATGGTCATGTAATAAAACTGTATCCTGAGTGTCTCTACTATGGATACCCTGCTTATGTGCTTGAGTTTGAGAGACATACGGACACACAACCTCACACCAGTATTCTGTGAAGACCCACCCTTACTCTGCCTCTGACTGGCTTTCTGAACAAAGTGTAAAAATAAGCTTTAGGTTGCGGTTACAGTACACATGTAAAGTGTGAGTGATATGCGAACCCAAAAAATGGGCAGTGTAGTCAGCTGAAATGAATAAAATAGGAGTGTATCGGTTACACGCGTGTCTCAAAAATGTGGCTGAAACTCCTCTGGTGTAGACACAGTGCGACACTTATTGCCCAAGTTTGTCTAACCGATCATCTGACCATAACCATAGCCATTAAGTGGCAGAGTAGCGGTGAGTCCCAGCATGTGCTGCACTCTGACACAGACAGGAGACCAGACTTCATGGACTGTGCAAAGACGTGGGCGATTGTGGTAGAGTGTTTCAGGAGGAGCTTCAATTTGGTTCTATACATATATAAAACCATTAGACATGCCAGTTTAGAATGCTTGGTTGTCTCTGCACTTCAGACCTTCTTGTTGCTAGCTCCCACTATGATTATGCGCATGTAATGTTCATCTTTATAGACTCAAGAAGGGTCTGTCAGCTTTAATTTTAGGTTATGTTATTGCATATCCAAATAGTAGTTTAAGCATCTCTTTTGTACCTGCAGAACAGATAGCAAACATGGTCATAGCAAAATTGTCTCCCTGAAAATATTCTGATACATCTTCTGTAGGTTTTTGGATTTGAATTGAATCTGTTCACTTATTCATGCACTTTAAACCTCTTAAAAAATGCTTGTACAGTATACAGGTATTAGCCTGTATAATGTATTGTGAACATGCATCCAAAACACCAAACAAATTGTTACTGTCCAAATATTTTAATGGCACATTTTGTACATCAAGGCAAAAATATACAGCACAGAGCTTAATGCATGTACTTTCACAATCATACACATACACACGCACACTGTGGACATTGTGACACAGGCGCTCAACCTAATCTTTTTTGTGTACACACAGTCTAAGGGAAATTTCAACGTGCACACACACACACACACACATGCACACACTTACAGATAGTGCCAAGAGCAGGATGTCAGTGCTTCAGTGCTACTAGACATGTAATTATTTAGGAATTGTAGGGGCATATTCAACTTTCTATGCCCCACTGCTTTCTCATCTATTTTGAATAAATTTTATCAGTTCATTTCAAAAATAGATTCCACGGGATGAAGTGGACAAGTCACAACACTCACTGAAAGTATAAAAACAAAATTTAAAAAGTGCCTCAAATCAGCTGTTTTAAGATGACAGCTCTTGCTTCTGCAACTTTTATCACATGACAGACTTTAGCCAAATGACAGATACATGACACCATACCCTCTGTGGACTCCCCGCCCCTCCTTCTTTAACACTCATATGTTACACTGTTGTGCTTTTAATTTTTTTGTTTGTCCTTTTCCTGTGGTAGACCTTGGCTACAGCACAGGGTAACATTCTGGAGAACAGGGAGCTGATAGACAGTCTGAACCAGGCCAAGGCAAGCAGTGCCCTGATCCAGGAGTCACTGCTGGAGTCACACAGGCTGCAAGCATCTTTGGACCAGGTCTGTACTTTAGACACACACACACACACACACACACACACACACACACACACACACACACACACACCACTGACTACAGAAAATATGGACGCCATGACAGCCCTGAGAAGCGAAGCCACGAAGATGCAATTGTCCCCTGGTGGCAGGTTGCAGGTCATAAATCCCACCTCCTCCATGTTAGTGGAAGGCGACATGAGCCAAAATTAAAACTCAGGTCATAAATCAAATAGATTTTACCCAGATATCACTTCTGTGGTTTTTTTTTGTTATATATTACCACACTGATGTGTGTATAAGTAGTCTTTTAATGATATATAAAGAGGTGTTTTTGGTTGATTTGACAGATTTGATTAGGGGTCCAATGCTACTACACAGAATCTGGTTGCAAAAAAGCAAGATGGCAGCTAACATATTCATGATATTTTGGCTTCACTTTTGCATAGTGGAGGGAAGTCGTGATGCCATCCATTGCTGTTGTATATATGTCAGTGTCTCACACACACACACACACACACGCACACACTGATAAGCTATATTGGCTATGAAAAAATAAAAAGTAATAGTTGTATCAGTCTTATTGACCAGCTACATGGTGACCTCTCGTTTTGTATGTGTGGTAAGTTCACAAGCTAATGGGTACAAATTGAGACACACAAACATTCTGTAATCAGTGCCAGACAATCCTGGAAAGCCAAGCTAGTGGATAATAATTTAAAATGGCATTTATTTTTTACTTCATACAGCTTATTAGACTTTTTTTTCTTTTGCAAAAGCTGTTTTTAGATTTGGTAAGTTTTTTTTGACAATTTAAACTATGGTGCTAAGGTAGAATACTTTTCTTACTTATGCACCTCTGTTTTTCTCTTATCATATCTCATGCTGTCTGACCTCATTTCTCTTTTTTCCATCCATTATGATTGAAAAAAACATTTTCTGTTCCACCTATTTGCTTATCTGTCTATATGTAAATCCCTTTCCCTGCCATCCATACATGTGTTGTATTTTTGTGTGATTTTCTAAAACACCTGTGGTTCTCTTTCTGCCGCTTTTTGTTTGTTTTTTCCCTCTTTGGCTTTCTCTATGTCCTTTCCTTTTCTCTTTCTCCTTGTTTTTATTTCAGGAGCGAGATGCCTACTTGCCACTTGCAGAGAGTGCAAGCAAGATGTATTTTGTCATCACAGACCTGTCAAAGATCAACAACATGTACCGCTTCAGCCTTGCTTCTTTTCTGCGCCTCTTCCAAAGAGCTCTTCAGGCCAAGAAGGTGACTTATAGCACTTCCATTTTCATCTAGCACGGTTTTAACTTGTATAACTTGCAAATATTTTCCTATAACATGCTCTTGAACTGAAACCAAAATCAATACAACTTGAAAACAACTAGATACATTAAAAAAGTCATTCAACAGTAACACAACTTGACATCACACACCCACACAACATAAAGCTTGGGTGAAATCATAGTTTACATGGTTCACAGCATTACAAGATGCTCGTGGGTTCTGGGTTTTGCTAATTGTGAAAGACAAGTCTGCTAATATACAATTTATAGGAAACTGCCTGAAAATCATGTTTCAAACTGACATGTAATTCATTCAAATGAATCGCCCTGGCCCCCTTCCCCAACCCTCAGCATGTCATGACATGCTGCACAGTTGGATTGAAACAAGTTATTACATTTTGATTATTTGTTTATTTTTACCGCATTCGAATGAATGTTTGAAAATCAAATAAAAAGTGACAGTCCTGTCATCTCCTAACATCTGCTTTAAATGTAACCTATGCTTCTGTTTGAATGTATGATGAAATACATTGTCACAGCTTATGAGTTTGACCTCACTCCTGAGGTTATGCCTGCATGTTAACTCATGAGCAAACACTGCCAAGTAGACAGCGCAACAGAGTTTTGTGGAAAACAGTTTTTCCACCATCACTGCTTTCTTTGTAGCACTAGGGAGAAGTTGCGGTGATATTTAATAGGGAATATTAACACAGTTGTGGAAATGGACAATGGTACCTGCATGGATAAAATTAGTGTAGCTTAAGGGATTATTTTGAGATTTTAGGAAATACTCTTATCAGTATCTGGCAGAGAGTTAGAGTAGGGGTGAAAAATAATACCACTTTAATATTTGTCTGTTAAATATAAGCAGAATGTAGTTGGTTAGCTTATCTTAACACAAAGGCTAGAAACAGCTTGGCTTTGTCCACCGATCCATTATCTTTACCTGTTATCCTGAACAGGGTCGTGGGGGGCTGAATCCACTCCCAGCTGACACTGGTGCTGGAGGCGCGGTACAGCCTGGCCAGGCCACCAGTCTATCACAAGGCTGACACTTAGAGACAGACAACCACACACACTCATACTCACTCCTACGGGCAATTTAGAGTCAGCTGCATGTCTTTGGGCTGTGGGAGGAAGCCGGAGTACCCAAAGAGAACCCACGCAGGCACAGGGAGAACGTACAAACTCCACACAGAAAGGCATCGAGTCGGCCCGGGCTCAAACCTTCTTGCTGTGAGGTGACAGGGCTAACCACCGCTCCACCATGCTGCTTTGTCCAGGAGGAAAAAAATTGCATGACAGCAAAGCTAAAGGCTAATAACTGATAATATTTAGTTCAGTGCCATTTATTTTCAATGACCTGAACTTAATACTTCATTACTTCATTCAGATTTAGATGTTTAGATGATTTTTTTTTTTTTTTCAGTTGATGTCAGGTTGATTTATTTCAGCTCATTTTGTTTTCCTCAGTGAGTTTATCTCAATCTGACCTGTGCAGCTGGAGAGCATCATAGGCCCCATATCACACGGCTGTTTTCCATCTGAGCCCTAACACTGTCTGATAACCAGAGAGTACACACGCATTCACTCAGGCACACAGGCACTGGGTTGAGAGATTTAGCCCTAATTCCCCAAATCCTAGGAGGGTTTTTAGAACCAGTGCTGCCATCCAAGAATGTCACCAGGCAACACCTGGTCACCACTGTTAGTGTGTTATATGTAGGCTTGTGGACACATTCATAATACTGCATTGATTCATGGACTTTCTCTCCCTTTGTGTCTTTTGGTTGGTTGTTGTATTGAATGAGCAAGTTTAATTTGCCATGAGCCGCAGATGGTTCCTGAGATCTGGAAGAGGATTTTAACCTCTCATGTCTGACATAACACACTGAATAGCGCTCTTATTTACCTACACACATATACATACACAAAGTGCTAATTTGTACTCACAAAACACAGGATTTTACATCAAGTAGATACTTGCTGAAAACCTCAAACAAAGATTCAAGCAGGATAAACAGTAGGACACACATGCTGAACAAGGAATAGACAATAAAGAAAAGAGAAGTCCATCTGGAATTTCTGTTTTTCTCTCCCTTGTATTTTCTGTGTCTTATGCTCTAATTCACTTGTTCCACTTTTTCTATTAGATTTTCTTCCTGTTCCTATCTTGCCTTGTGTATCCAAGGGAGTTCTCTATTAAATATTGTATACACATTCTTTGACAGTTATACTGCTGTCCCACTCCAGCCTTAAAGATGCTACAAAAGCAACACTAACAACACAAATATTTGCCAATACTTTGGTGCTTCAAGTCTAATCTCACTGGGGAATTTGTGTGTCAGAGAGAAAAAGTATGAAAGTCTGTGAAAAAGAAGAAAAGGGGTGCAAGTCAACTGTGTGTGTGTGTGTGTCTGTTGTTGTCAAATTACCCTGATGTGACAGAAAGCAGGACACTTTGTAATAAAAATGTTACTGCTCATATTTTAATTCTATTCTCACAAATGTATCTAGAATAAAATGCACAAATACTCAGACACACATACTGTTTCATATTAGCGAAGGCTGATAAATAAACCATTTGAATTTCTTTAGCAGTAGGATATCCCTTACAACCAGTATATCATTCGCCTCACTAACTGTGTGTGTATGTGTGTGCATTTTAGGAAGCTGAGAATACTGAAGCCAGGATTGCTGCTTTGGAGACCTGTTTGAAGAACATGGTGTATGAGTATGTCTGCCGGTCACTGTTTAAGGTAGTACTCACACAGAAATACAGCAAATTTGGTTTTGAGCATCTCTATAAACATTTCTGTCGTGTCTCTGATGATCTGTATAGGTGATAAGTGGATTGCGATGGCATCTGCTTGATGTTAGAGCCATTAGATGAGGTTTGCATTGCAAAACAGGGTCTATTTGTTTTGAATTTTTAACTAGCTCCCAAGAAGTTTTATTTCTGCCCTGTAACTCCTTGCTAAGTTAATATAATAACCAAAAATCTGCCATAAAAACATCACTCAGCCAAGTAAATGTATTGACTGAGTTGTTTTTTTTTATGCTCGGCCACAGAAACATCCCTTTGCCAAGCTACCTAATGTTATGAATAAGTAGATCAGTGACTTCAAGTAACTGGAGAAGAACGCTGACTCAGCAAACCAAAAGCAGTATGAATTAAGTTAAACTGACTTTTTAAAATCTTACTAGGCCTAACTGATCATTTTCTGTTTAGTAGCATAGCCTAAACTGAAATATGTACCATCAACAAATATTAAGATCTAGTCATAAAAAATTACTGACATCTAAGCAATTTTATAATGTACTGTACTCACATAGTCGTATTCTTATTGAATATATGGACCAAATGCACAGTTAGATAGCACGTACATTTACCACACTGACACAACTGACCCGCTGTCATTAACACACTAATGGAGTGTAAGATATTGACCAGCACAGCTGTCATTGCATTGATCAGGCAATAAATGGTAGATGTGAGTTCTCTGTCGTGTGTGTGGTTGTGTACGTGTATGACCAGTGGTGTAAGTACCAGTTTTCATTTTATACAATGGGAGTGAAAACCTTTTGGCCGGTTCTCACCTTCTGACATATTTTTAAAAGGCTGTCTGAGCATTGAGACAGTGAGTGTCCTCACAAAGCTCGTTGTACAAATGTCTGTGTGTTGCCTGTACGGTAATTGACATTTCAGGAAGAGCTAGATTGGCCGTAAACCGCTGATCATGTTTATTGGCTCTTTACCAACATTTGCACACAGACATACACGTGCACATAAATACATATAGACAGCAGAAGCCCAATTATTAGCATAAAGGAAACACTGAACTACATCATCAGTGCTTTCCCATCACCAAAGCAATAATCCCAGGGTGGAAAGGAGAGAGGTAGGAGGAGGCATCCAATTGAAAGATAAAGGTGTAAAACAAAATTAACAGGATAATTAAGGAGCAAACAGGAATCAAGATTAGAAAACACCATGATGTAGATATTTAGAAAAAAGGAATAGACTGCACCAGGTTTTGGAATATCTGTAGTTTTATGGTGGTGGTTGGCATTTAGGCTAAGCTGTATTTTTTAAATTCCACCATGAACACAGTGGAGTCACCTTAATAACGCATTGATTAAATATGGCTAGATACATCAAAGCTGTGACAAAGAAGCAGGATTGCTCTACCAAATATTGATTCTTGAACTCCTAATGCCCCCAAAGATTGTTTTTAACACTTTTTTTTCTAGAGGGTAGCTATAAACATGTTAAGTGTATTTGAACTCCACTGAATGTTTTATGTTTTGAGCAGGTTTTATTTTCTATAAATCAGTGATCTGAATGAGAATATTTTCATTTGAAATTAAAATGAAATGGCATCCATGTTTAACCTCACTAGATTTGTCCACATGATATTATTTGGAGTTTGACTAGCTGACTTTTATCAGATATCTGGTACAGATACTGTGTTTTTTGAGAGGTGTCATTTTTACAATTTTGGTTTGGTTTGATCTCATTTGAGATAAAACCATTACTGAAATAAATAAATGAATAAATAACATTATAGTATGGACAAGACTTCTAACTTTTTTGCCAGTACTTCAGACGCAGTGGTATCTAGGCTTTGCCATGTCTCAACCATGTATAGTACTTTAGCAGTTTCTGTTTTTCCTGTTCTTTCCATTTCAAAGTCCATAGAGAACATGCAGCAATAACAATGTGAAAGTTTTTCTTTTTGACACAGTGGTTTACACTGGAGAGATGTTAACTGAGGAGATCATATTTTTAGAGAAGTAAAACAGTAAAACATCTACAGTGGAAAATAACAAGATATGTGTGTGTTTCTGGTATATGGATGTCTTTGTACACACTCTTGGTCTTTATGTATGCCCGTATGTGGGGTGGCAGGTAGAAGCATTCAGGAGGGTAACAGAGCACCTGATACATCTCTTGTGTGTGTGTGTGCGGTAGTTTGAAATGTAGTGATGTGCTGAAGCGTGACATATTCCAAGCTGCACTGTCTACTGAGGTTCCTGTCCTGTCAGCGTGTCAGTATGACAGCAGTTCACACACACACACGCGCACACACACTCACACACTCTCTCTCTCTCTCTCTCTCTCTCTCTCTCTCTCTCTCTCTCTCTCTCTCTCTCTCTCTCTCTCTCTCTCTCTCTCTCTCTCTCACACAGACCTTTATTGTCATTGCACTCTGTTTGCTTCATTTCTCTCTGACACATATATGCACACACTCAAAAAACATGCACAGATCTACACGAAAAACCAGGGCATTGTGCCATTCTTTGTTGGATCAGTCATATCATGTAGCTGGACTCTTTCGGTTCACCTGTATCTGCTGTCACTTCAGTAAACGAAGCGGAACTTGGCAACTTGGAGTAAATCATCCAGACAGCAGATAAAGGGATGAACCGTGGAGAGGGTCAGGGAGAGGATACATAGTGTAGAGGGCTCATCCAAATGTAACTTGAAGGTTAGCCTCACTGTGGCTCATGCTGGCTCCACAGCTGCTGGTTAGTGCAGAATGTAATATTATGTGACACCCAGAAAGAGTTGGTAAGGTTTTTGTGGAATGCGTTGATAAATATATGTAGAACCTGTTGTCCTCCTAGGTGATCTTATATGTTTTTTCTTTGTGCTAGTAGTGGGGTTGAGTTTTCTCTTGTGTACAGTCATTTTAAATTGAATAAAAATTGTGGAATTTTTTTCCCCCTATTTAGTTTTTTTGTAAAGTCAGTTCTTGCATATCAAATCAAAATAGTTTGCTTATATAGCACTTTAAAACAACGGCATGTTGACCAAAGTACTTCACAAGTACAAGTACAAAAAAAAAATCAATAAAACAACATTAAATCAGAATAGAATAAAATAGAATTGAGATAATATCAGAATCAGCTTTATTGGCCAGGTGTGTAGGACACACGAGGAATTTGACTCTGGCACATCGGCTCTCAATGCGCATGTACATATCCCCATGCAAGGGGCAAGTAAACAGTAAACCAGCATAAGGCTGTGTAATATAGCTAAATAAGCAGTATTAACAAGCAGTAAACAATGCAGACAGACAAAGAATGCTCATTGTGAGTACTTAAAAACAGAGACCTGTATGGATCTGTATAGTCTGTACAATGTATATTTACAGGTGTTGCACTGAGGGTTATTGTCCAGTCATACTGTCGTGGGTCAAGTGTTCATCAGAGTGACAGCCTGGGGGAAGAAACTGTCCTTGTGCCTGGTTGTCTTGGCACACAGTGACCTGTAACGCCGTCCAGAGGGGAGGAGTTCAAACAGATT